>NW_021318640.1:913659-963061 GCF_001605985.2 Dendrobium catenatum
TTTTTTTATTAAATATTTTAAATATTAATTATTATTATTTTTTTAATAATTTAAATTTAATAATAAAATAAAATTATTTAAAAAATATATTAAAAATTATTTGACGCCGGCTCGTTAGCTCATTTCATAACTGAGCTAGAGCTCGACTCGTGAGCTAGATAAGCTCGGCTCACGAGCGTATAAACGAATCAAGCTCGCGCGCGACTCGCAGTCGGCTCAGCTCACTTACATCCCTAATTATTGCTTATACATTGATCAATGTTTAAATCTAGGCTCACTTATAATTGTGATGTTGGGAGTGATCACATTTAGTATAAGATGAATCCTATTAGTGTGGTAAATAATTGCCCTAGTATTGTTTTTGCCCTCTGCTTGAGTCAGTTGTTTTCCTTGGGGAGGCGGTTGAGTTTGATTCGATGATTCCTGTTGTTGGTGCTCCTTCAACAGAGTCATAATTAAGCAACTCTTTTGAGAGTGGCATGACTTGAAAATAAGTGAGGATCAAAGTTAAAATGGGAGTGGTTTGAAATGGACGATCGATATTGATTCCTCTTGATCATAGTTTGATCCGTATTATTAATCATTTGTATGTCTTAATGATATCATAATTTGGTGATTCTTAGGCTCCTTGGATTTGTCTCGTCGAGCCGCTCGATTTGACTATAAGCATGTCACGTTTGGTAATTCAAATTGTGTTTGAACCTTCCCAATGCGCTTTGAGTCTTTGATTTGGACTCATTTGGGATCAGATGAAGTCAAATTTGGTGTCGTGGGTTTTGTATTTCCGAGACATTTAGTTTGACTATAATTTTTGCTGAATTCAAAGTTTGGATGATCCCAAATTTAATTTCTGAAAGCTTTCAACCTTCATCTTTTTCTTGAGATTCAGTTGCCAGATCAAGATAAATTTTTGATGATAATACCACTACCTATATTCTTTCTACTAATGGAAAGCTTCTAATTTTCACACCAATTATTTTCGTCATGGCTACAATGAATTTATGAAATGTTTTGAAGCTCATTTTTTTGTACTTTTTTGTTTCAACTTATTTTTTTTCATGCAAGGCCTTAGAAAGATGGACTAACTACTCAAAGATCCATTTTGCTATGATCTTTAATATTTTGTTGTATGATTTGCAGTCCATGCCATCGTAGCTATTTCATGTACTTTTCTTTAATTGTATTTAGTGTTATGATGGAGAGGAAAGTTTAAGTTCTATTTGTCATTGGTTTGAACCTCTGTACATATTATGCAATGTTTGCGTCTCCATTCAATTATTGATTTGAGGCAGCACAACATTCTGTTGTTTCTCAAGAACATGTTAAATGTGTTTGATCAGCAGCCTTATCCTTTTTGTCATACGCAAAATTAAATAATTATTTATTATTTGTTAAATGTTAAATTCTACACTAATAAATCTTGATTTGCTCATTTCTCTTTGCATAAACTTTTAAAATTTAATTTCATTTTATTGGCTCAATTTTCTAGTAACAATATGAGATTACCCAAGTAAAGTGGTTGTAAATGTAATTGATTTATAATAGCTAGGATCACACTTAATATTGTATCAACGAGACAGCTACCATGACATCCTGAAGTTATATTAAGGTTTGTTCATGAACTACTATGATCATATTCATGCCTCTTGTGTTATTGCTTATGTAATTTGGTTATATAAACTCTGACGCTTGACAATTAGGCTTGGATGGAGTTATATAACTCTTTCTCTGGTGCAAATATCAAGAATTTCTTTTTAAGGAAGTTCGAAAATTCCATAATGCATTATAGTTTGAACGTATATTTTTAATATCATATTATTCCCATGACTGTAGATAATCATATCTAGCTTCAATCTCTATCTAGCATATTAATGTGAATTGAACTTGTGATCCTTAGAGCGCAAAGGATGGCTTACCGTTTGGAGCAAATATGTCACGACTCTTGAGATAGCTCAAAGTGATGTCTTAAAAGGATACAATTCAATACATATTGGTGGGAATCAAATGTGTGTTCCTGTTGGTGGACACTGTGGTGCTTGAATGGTTCTTGACAAGGAAGAATGCATCAAACACAATTGTGCATGTGGGGTCTGACCTAAATTGTACTTTGAAAGAGGCTTCAACATAAGCATGAAAGATGAGATTTTCATGCCTCATATTTGTTTATTGTTTACCATTACGAAACATCATTTTCAACTAAACGACTATATGATCTATATATAGAAAGGTCTTTGCAAAATTCTATGGCTTTTATGTGATACAAATATTACACTATTTAATTTCATGTTTGAATTTTGATTCGCTAAATACAGTGATGGGTTAAGAGAAGCATGGTCCATACCAATTCTTTTTTTATTGATTTTTAAGCTCCAAACTACCTTTAGGAGACTTTGGGTTCCTACACTTTTACATTTCATAATATACAATAATGAAGTTAGATATGTTTACTTTATCATTTGCAGTTAATTTTCATGGATATTTGCTCTTATTAAATTCAATCTCTTTTGTTGGTGTCTATAAAGATTTAATTTCATTTTACATGAACTAGCAATTAAATCTAATGATTCACTAACATTTAAATAGTAATTTGGTTCATTCAAAATGATCAGAGTTCTAAAAACTATCAACTCACACTCCCAATGATTCCATGTCATACAATTGCCTTATGAGGCAAGTGTTACACATCGCAGTCATTGGGATGTCAGCAGGCAGGGACTAAATGCTTGATGTGAAAACTTGAACAAAGCTCTCCAAAGTAAGACTTGATGTTTCCACGCTCTTTCTCTTATTATCTCATGTTCCTATCAATAAATTGATTTCAGTTTCTTGCTTGAATTGGGTTGTGTATTGTATAATATAAAGTTTAGGTTGTGATGATATTTTTTCAGTTCAATGCTCTATCAACTATCAATTTATAAGAGCGTTGCACATAATGAATATCATGCAGCATTTAGGCTTTTCACACTACATTTAGAAAATGATATAATATATATATATATATATATAGTATATATATAATATATATTATATTAATATATATAGTATATATATATATTAATATATATATATATATTTAAAGAATGATAATATTATATTAAAATATTTATTATTATTGTAATAATTACAGCTTGAATTATGAGAAATACATATAAAATTTAAAATTAATCTTAAATAAAAATTATATGAGGATATTGCACAATTTTTTTTAATCGATTTAAAAGGTCTAGCTTGGCTACCCGCAGTAAAAATTTTTTTGCCGAGCTGTTTTTTTGCCACCGGAGTCTGCGGTACGCAGATCCTTCACAAAACCGCGCATTCTTTTTCGCATACAACCGCGGCACCCAATGGCAACGCTGGTCAACGGCATCAACGTCGTCGAGAATGGCAGAACTTCGGCGACGAAAGGCGCTTTTTCTCGGTTATCTTTCTTCTAACTTGGTTTATGCAGCCGAGGTGATCATTCGCGGGGAGAATGGTCCTGTTTTTCTCGGACGCTGATTTTAGTTTGGAATTCGAACTCAGGGTAATAGACCTAGTATTCTGCTTCTAATTAATTTCCCTTTTTTATGTGGCTAATGATGAAACCATTGCTAGCTTATTGCGAAGCAATTGTTTGGTATTTCTACATATTGTATTGAACAGCTATTGGCTGTATTTTGACTTTCTGTAGATCTTTTAAACCTATTGTCAGATGGAATATTGTCTGTGTTAAGAATCAATACCCCTTGAATCTTTTGCATCTGCTTGTCAATTTCAACTTCTTGTCCCCATTGTTAATTTTTCAGGTTTAGTATAATATACGTGCTGCTAACTGGGCTTACATTAGTTCAGCAATCTTCTTCAACAGCTTGCTCTACCCCGGCCCCGGCTAGTGGGGTTCTGATTTTGAAACTGTATTATTTCATTGCTTTTGCCTGGATAAGATATTTGAATATTTTCTTTTTTCGGTGGGTTTCTCCTTCGGTTCTTTGCTTGATACTAGGTATCGTTGATGCATTAAGAGCTTCCGGTTTCGCAATGCCAAAATAATACAAAATCATAAAGTAAGACCACTTTTTAAACAGTTATCCAGATCTTTCGAGTAAAGGGTGTAGTGCTAATTTATGGAAATGCCCTTCAACTTGTAAGCTGCGCAATACTAAAAACACCCATTTTTCCTTTTGTTGGCGTCCTTGAAATATTCGTGGCGTAGAGAATATGAAGTTTAACGTCTTAGCATTGCACAAAGATCCAACACGTAATTAAGATAAAAGAGAATGGTAGCGTTTCCATAAGAGACCAAAATTTTTACGTGGAAACCCCTAAAAAGGAGAGAAAAAACCACGGGGGCTTGGCCCCAGTTTGGAAGGAATCCTACTAGTATGTTTGCCAGTTGATTACAAAATGAGGCCCTTCCTAGGGGGAAGGCCTTGGGCCTGATTGTCACAAATGTAACATCTATAGAGTGCATTACATGGTGGGAGTTACAATATAGACATGTTTGTTTGGTCGGCACGACCATAGTCGATAGGATAGAGGTCAGAAGTCGTTGTCTGGTGATTGGAGGTCGAAGGACCAATAATAAAGTGATCGGAGTTGGAAGACCGTAGTCGGCGGGAGAGAGAGGTCCGAAAGATCGGTAGTTGGTAGGAGACCAGGGTCAGAAAGACCGTAAAGTTGGCAGGAGACCGGTTGGTTAAAGCCGTTGTCCTTGGTGATGGAGGTCGAAGGACCATAGTAGGTCGACGGAAGGTCGGAGAGGACTATAGTCCGTAGGTTACAGGGTTAGAAAAGACCGTTGTATGGTGATAGGATGGTTGGAAGGACTATAAGTCAGCAGGAAGACAGGGGTTCGAACGACTGACTGCAAGTTGGCAGGCGAGACACTGGGGTTAGAAAGACCGTAAGTAGTAGGTGATAACTTTATAGTACTGACTGTCCAAGGCATAAGGCAGGTGTCTGACAGGAAGTTCAGGCCTCAAGTGCATCTTGATACTGGATTGGTAGCTATTATTATAAGTGAATTCTATTAATGAAATGTGATTCTCTCGGCTACCACCAAAATCCAGAATACACTTTCTTAACAAATCATACAACACTTGAATCAGCCTTTCTGATTGACCATTTGTTTGTGGATGAAATGTAGTGCTGAATTTCAATTTTGTGCCCAAACTTGCATGTGTACTCTTCCATGACTTAGATGTAAAATGACAATCTCTATCTGATACAATAGCCTTAGGAATTCCATGTAATCTAATGATTTCTTTCCCAAATAATTTGGCCAATTTCTCCACTGAATCAGTCTGACAGATAGGTAGAAAATGGGCTGACTTGGTGAGTCTGTCAACTACCACCCATATACTATCATGTCCTTATCTTGATCTCAGAAATCCTGTAACAAAATTCATAGCTATTTCCTCCCACTTCCATTCTGGAATTGGTAGAGATTGCAACATACCGTTGGGCTTCTGATGTTCAACTTTAATTACTTGTTTTTTTTTCTCACTTCGTCACATAATCTGCCACATCTCTTTTCATTCATTGCCACCAAAATAAGGTCTTCAAATCCTTATACATCTTTGTACTTCTAGGGTTAATTGAATAACCTGAATTATGAGCTTCATAAAAAATTTCTTGAATCAATTCTGACCCTTTTGGTATCTACAAATGCATGTTACTCCTCATTCTTCCATGTTTATCAACACTGAGATCTTTATTGATTATGATTGTACTTGCTCCATAAATTTCTGATATTCAGTACTATGCTTCTGAGCTTCTTTGATTCTTTCCTCCAACGAAAGATTTGATTCTTTCCTCCAACGAAAGATGCATTATCATTTGATTAAAGCTAACTGGATCTTGATCTCCCTGTACCTTGACTTCCAATTGTAAGTTTTTCATTTCTCTAATCAATTCTCCTTCATTAGTCAACATATAATTCACTTATATTTTGGACGTTCTACTCAATGCATTAGTTGCTACATTAACTTTGCCCGGACAGTACTGAATGTCAAGATCATAATTTTTTTTAATCAATTCTTGGCATATTCTCTGCCTCAGATTTAACTCCTGTGTGAAAATATATTTCAAACTCTTATGATCTGTAAAGATCTCACATCTTGCTCCATATAAGTAGTATCTCCAAATTTTCAATGCAAATACAACTGTACCCAATTATAGATCATGGGCTGGATAGTTCCTTTTCATGAGGCTTCAACTGTTTGCAAGTGTATGCAATCACCTTTTTATTTTGCATTAACATAACCTAATCCTTTCAGGGAAGCATCACTTAACAACTGAAATCCTTCAGTTCAAGAATGAATTGTCATCCCTGGTATAGATAGTTGTTAAACATTTTTCAGTTCTTGAAAACTCTGCTCACAATCATCAGTCCATTCAAATTTCATATCTTTCCTGATCAATTTGGATAAGAGTAAAGCAATTTGAGAAAAGCCTTGAACAAATCTTCCGTAATATCCTACTAATCCAAAAAAAAAACTTCTGACCTCGGTTACATTTGTTAGCCTTGGCCAATCAACTATTGTTTTTATCTTTTCTGAATCCGTTGATATTCCTTCTCCACTTACAATGTGCCTTAAAAATAAAATTTTCTTCAGCCAGAATTTACATTTGGAATATTTAGTAAATAGTTTATGTTGTCTCAGTAGTTCTAGCATAATCTTCAAATGGTCTGTATTATCCTTATCATCCTTGGAATAGATTAAAATGTCATCAATAAATACAATTACAAATTGATCCAAATAAGGTATGAAAATTCTATTCTTCATATCCATGAATACTGCATGGGTATTGATTAAGCTAAATGGCATAACCAAAAGTTCGTAGTGCTCATACCTGATGCCAAAAGCAGTCTTCTCAATATCACATTCTTTCACCATAACCTGATGATAACCTGATCTCAGGTCAATCCTGAAAAATACAGAAGCATCTGCCAACTAATCAAATTGATCGCCAATTCTTGGAAGAGGATACTTTTTTTTTGTCACATTATTTAATTCTATGTAATATATATACAGTCTCATAGAACCATTTTTCTTTTTAGCAAATAATATTGGTGCACTCCAATGAAATGAACTGAGTCTGATAAAACCTTTTTTTTTCAATTAATTCAGCCAACTGACTTTTCAACTCTTGTAATTCCTTGGTTATCATTCTGTAAGGTGATTTTACAATTGGATTTATTACAGGATGAAGATTTATTGAAAATTCTGCCTCTCTCAGGAGGTAATTCCTTCCATTCTTCATAGAATACATATACAACTTCATTCACTACAAAAATGAAATTTATATAATTACTTTTCTCTTTAGTTGCTTCTAACTTGCCAAGAAAACCAATTCACCTATTTTTAGACTTTTATGCACCTAATTATAAGCAACCAATGAGAAAAGTACCCCTCTTTCATAGTGAAAGTAAAATACTTCTTCCCCGGGCAAATCAAACCTATCTTTTTTTTTTCCAATATTTTAGTGTGACAAAATATTTTACTAACCATTTCATTCTCAAAATTATATTAAATTCTATCAATGGAAGCAATATCAATTATACTTCATACTGCATAACATTCTTTCCTTCCTGCTTAAGATTTACAAAACTTCCCTGTATTGTCTGCCTTGCTGATGGAGGAACATACCACTCTCTGAAGACTTGCTCAAATTCTTCCCACATAATTTATTCCTTTGATCTACCTCTGAATTTCTCCAATTGTTGTCCCCTCCGCCGTCTTTCTGCTTCACCTTCTAGCATAAAGATTGCTAGAGATACACGTCGATTCTCAGGACATCTCATTCCATTTAAAACTTTCTTTATCCTGATAATCCAATCTTCAATACTTATGGCATCAACTCCTTTAAACAATGGAGGTTTTAAACTTTGGAAAAATTTTAGATATTTATCCACATATGTTCCCACCAAATCACTTGCCTCAAAATTTACACTACTACATAGAGTGGTAGGAGTGACTGGTGTAACAACGGGTGTTACAGATCCCACCGTAGACTGCATCTTTTCCATCATTTGTATTATCATACTCATCATTTGCATTTGCATTAAGTTCCCTGACATTACATTAACATCATCAGTTCCTACTAGTGTATGATCTACACTGGGTGTACTGTCTCTTACTGGTGCCAAATATTCATGATCCTCAGAGAGCCGACCTTAAGGTATTCTATCAGTCATTAAATCTGCAATGTATAACATTAAGAGTTATACATTTAAATAATCATGAACACACTTATATAATTATGTATACTTAATCAGATGTTACGTTCATATGCTTATATACAAGCGAGATTGAAGTTAGACTTATTACTAACTTAGAAACACTATATTATCTTAGGCTCTGTAAAAATTCCATCAAATCTAAACCTTATTCTCTTAGACAGTTCACTTTTCTTATACTTCCATGATTGAATCCTCAGAACCTTAAACTTTGCTCTGATACCACTTTTGTAACACCCCACAGTACCCCTTAACAGTATTGGGAGTCTTACTAACATAATGATAACCATTTCATCATTTGATCAAACAATACTTTTGAATATTTGAAAGATTTTAATAAAAGATCTAACAATTTTCATTCATCACATCAACAGAAGCACTTAATAACTTAAACTTTAACAAAACATATTTACAGAGCCACTACTATAATTCCAAAGTAATATATCACTGAAATATTTTCATACCTCAAAAGTAAACTTACTAACAAATATAACATTAATATAAAGAAGAAATAACTTATGAAATTAATCTTCAACGGTCTTCTCCTTTCCTTTTTCCTGTAACAACAGCCAGTAAGAAAAATACTGGTGAGCTATGAGGCTCAGTAAGATTTGCAGATTAATTAATAATTAAAATACAATAATGGTACTAAATCAAACATTGAAATTATCATATAGACCAAACTTAACCTTACATGAAAAACATCGCAACATTGTCATTAACATTAGTCTTTACTTCTTTTGAAGTTTGCACCGAATACCAATTTTAGTTTGTAATATATTTGGCTACACTTTCATAACAATATTCAATGGAGCCCAGGTAAACCTGGTATTATCGCCATTGAATTACATAGAGGTCCCTTTTGCCTCTTTAGGGGTCCCTTTGATTAGATAATAAAAATCTTTTCTTTATGAGTCAACATTTTGCATACCACACATACTAAGGCATCTTGGCCTCAAAGCCAAGCTATAAGACCTACCTTCTAAATAAAAACAACCCTACCATTCTACATTTGCATTGAGACCGAATAACATGGTTTTAAAAGCGATTAGGAGGGTTAGCTGATAGTCCCTTCCAGGCGGGACAATAAATCCAGAGGTCGGGCGGGTTAGGCCTCTTGTGAGGTGTAGCTTGTAAGTCCGTCTTTGCACTCGTTAGATCTAGGTTCGAGGCACTACCTATCGGTAGTCCTCACCTTAGTCTTAGGGTCAGAGGCACGGGTTGATTCCAAATCACCCTATAAGCCCTCATCCTTCGGGCAATTCCTACAATATATGTTGAAGGAATATAAGCCCCAACATTCTAATAAAAAGTTCAACTTAAACCAAAATTTAGATTGTTAAAATGTAAAGCCCAACATAGGATAGTCCGAACACCTCTGAGTTTCCCTCAGAATCAAGTGCTCCTACTTCACCTTCTCTTGGACTTCACTCCAAAAATCTGATTCCAAGTTGATCAAACCTCTTCCTTGAAATTCCTAAAGGCCAAACCTTTAAGCAAGACTTTCATGGATTTTAACACAAAAAACAAGTTTTAGCCAGTATTTAAATGACTTCCAAACAAAGAAAACTACTAGTTTAATCAAAAGTTTTCCCAAACCAAAACTTGGGATGTACTTAACCATAGGGGCTTGCCCCTATGGGATGTTTGTACCCCATAAATAAATAAACCCCACTCAACCAAACATTGAGTGGGGGAATCTCTGTTAAATAATTGTAAATTGTATTATTGAGCCCATAAGAAAATTGTATTTTTACCCTCCGGGGTAATATATCGTATTCTTATTCCGTGCCCGATTATAAAATATGCAATCCGTTTGAGGATACAAAAATTCTCCAACACTCTCATACATGGTAGCGTGTGAAAGGATAAATTGTCTCTTAGTCCTATTCGATTGGTATCTTTCTAAGGCCATCGATCGCCCATAATGATGGCACAATCACTTGGGTCGCATGCTAATGAAGTACTATGCAACCTATAAAGAACGCCCTTTAAAGAGTAGAATATACATGTGTCCACTCCCATTAAGTTGTTTGGTAGACTACCAAGCTCCGGTTGATGCACTACACGGAAACAGTCGTCGATGAGATGTGAGGCGAAGAAGAACAATCGCATGCACTCTTGCTCCAGTATGGATGAAGCCCACAGAAGCTGCATGATGATTAGGTATCTTCTATTTGAGAAATAGGAGGGATATTCCTAACAACCAAATGCTCCCTAGATGTGGATGTGAACTCAAGCGTATAAATGTAATGCCAAGAAAGAGCTAAATCATGCCCATCGAGCATATGGTTCTCTAAAATGGTTCTGAATGTTCTGAAAACCCTATTGAGAACTACGGGAGCAAGAGAAAGACATTCTTCATGTGACGAAAGGCTGCCCGCTAATAAAGAATTACATTGAATGGCGCCTCCTTTCCCGACCAACAAACTAAAAATTAAATAAGCAATAATTCTTCGCTCATACCTGGAAGAGCTAAAGACATGTGACTTACGTTGGTTGATGGCTCTACGAGGTCTTCTGATAAATCATCAATGTAATTCCAAAAAAAAAAAAATCAATGTACTCCGGAGCCTAGCTCAAATGGATCATGCAAATGAATAGTGGGTTGATTGAGCTCCTCCTCCCAAATGAAGATGCGGATCTATATATTTAGATGGACAGTGGCTTGAAAGCATACCGATAGCTTGACCGCTTTAGAAACTCATAGATCTAGAATAATCGCTGGAAGAATCA
This sequence comes from Dendrobium catenatum, assembly GCF_001605985.2. Classification (NCBI taxonomy): domain Eukaryota; kingdom Viridiplantae; phylum Streptophyta; class Magnoliopsida; order Asparagales; family Orchidaceae; genus Dendrobium; species Dendrobium catenatum. The sequence goes on from NW_021318640.1 coordinate 924,617, forward strand.
GTTCTCCCCTCCTATTCTCATCGAGGGGAGGCCGCTTACGAAATAACTCTTCATCTGGAAGAATGCATTCCTCATATTGGTAGGTCAGAGATGGACAGCAGCTCCAAAAACGTAATTGTCAGCTCCTCAAGGCTCATCCGCTCATCCAACAAGTATTTGTTGTTGGGTCTAAAAACTCTATCACCTTCTTTATCCAAGAATGGGAGATACTCTTGAAGCTGAACATTGAAGCAGATATAGCCTCATATATGCTTGCTTCATTCAAAATATTTTTATGGGCTCTTAAGACATATGTTGCCAAACGAACATACCCACGTGCAGGTCTGAAGAGTTGCCCAGCCGGAGAGTATTTAGGCCATTCATGCTCGGCATACTATATGTCACACCCAATTTTGACCCACTATACTCAACTTCTAACATAACAAAAATGAGAATCTAAACAAACATCTCTTACCAACACCAATCCTGAAATACATATGTTGATTGGGATTGTAGATCATCCAAAATTTAAATTTCGTGTGCGCACAAATCTAGATGACATCAACGTGCACGAACGACGACAGTGTGACAACCGAGTTCATGCATAATTATTTTTAAAAAAAATGTATCAATTATATATTTGAAATTAATTAAAAATAGTAATTAAAGAAGGGAGAAAATTTTTAAATACAAAATTAAAAAAAAAACATAAACTACGCTCACTTAAGCTCTCATAACCCAACCAACCAACCAACCAATCCCTGCCCCCCACTCACGCACACCCCATCTCCCTCTCGGCTCACTCTTTCCCTCAAGCTCTCTCAATCCGCACGGCCAAGGCCCCAGCCGGCCACGCCACTTACCGTCGCCACCGGCCCAAGGTAACCATCTCACCTCCTCCTTCTTCTTCCTCTCTTTTTCTTCCTCCATTCCCTCCTTTTTCTTCCTTTCCTCTCTTCCTCTACCTATTCCCCTTCTTCTCCTTCCCCACATTCTTCTTCATAAATCCCAAAACCTAACCCTAATTTTAATTTTTTTATTTCTCCATCTCTTTCCCTCAAACCACCATCCTCCTTCACAAAAGAATTCCCCAACACCTACACCTCTTCCACTAAAAAGCCCCATCATCCCCACTCTCTCTCTATACCTAAAGAGAGAAAATTCATGATTTCTCCTTTCAAACACCTCATTCTTCATCTCAAACACCTCCCCCCACCAAATTCCTTCTTTTCCCTCTATCTAAAGAGAAAAAAATCCCTCTCTAAAATTGGAGGGAGAGATTTTTTCTCTCTAATATCATCATTCTCACCATAAACGCATTCCTAAATTTTCATCAAAACCCCCATTTATTTCTTTCTCATTCTAGCAAGAGAGGTTGCATAACCTCTTTCTGCCATAGCCCGCATTATATATATATATATATATATATATATATGTCTCATGTGTTGCCTTGCCTCTTTGTCTCATCAACGCCGCTTCCGCCGCCACACACCTTGAGGTATAATCCCGATACTAGCTATGTTATAATTTGGTATGCATGAAATAAGTGCACGTGACCGCTTTTCTTAGCATACGGGAAAATTCGTATGCATTAAATTAAGTACCTGTGGACACTTTTCTTATCATCCGAGAAAATTTGTATGCATAACTAAGTATATGTGACTACTATTATTAGTAAGCGATAAAATTTATTTGCAAGTAAAATTTTGAGTACCCATGGCTGTCTTTTTTGGAATGCAGGGAAATATGCTATATATAAGGAAAAAAAATTAAGTACTCATAACTGACTTTCTTGGCAGACAGAGAAATGATGTGCTTAATAAACAAGTACATGAAGACCTGTGATGCCTTTTTTGGTAGGCGATAAATAAAAATTTCGGTCGCGGTGCACTTGACACCTACCGTGACAATCACGGGTGTGATAAGCCTTCTTGCCTGTCAAGAAAGATAGTCATGGGTGTACTAAGCCTTCTCATGCATATGAATTTTCCAATCTGCTAAGAAAAATGATCACAGGTACTTATTTCACACATAGCAAATAATAAAATAGCTAGTGTCGGGGTTATACCTCAAGTTGTATGACAACGGAAGCAACGACAACGAGGAAACGCACTAAACCTGAGATGCACAAAAACATTTTTTTAATGATTATCATTTATTCTATTTAATTATATGAATATATATTTTATAAATAGGGGCTAAAGGGTGAAAGAGATGATGCAACCTCTCTTTTTAGAGAGAGAAAAATGGGGTTTTGATGGAAATATTGTAGGAATGTATTTATGGTGAGGAGAATGATATTAGAGAGAAAAAGAGGGGAATTTTTTCTCTCTAGGTAGAGTAAAAAGAAGGAATGAGGGTGGGAGGTATTTGAGATGAAGAATGAGGTCTTTGAAAGAAGAACTTATGAATTTTCTCTCCTTTTAAAGAGAAAAAATTTCTCTAAGTCTAGAAAGAGAAAGTGTAGGATGATAGGACTTTTTGGTGGAGGTGTACGAGGTGTTGGGGAAAGTTTTTTTGAAGGATGATGGTGGTTTGAGGGAAAGAGATGGAGAAATCAAAAAATTAAGGTTAAGGATAGGTTTTGGGAAGGAGGAAGAAGAATGTGTGGAAGGAGAAAAAGAAGGGGAAGACAAAAAGTAAGAGAGAAGAAAAAAGAAGAGGGAATGTAGGAGAAAGTAAGGAGGTGAGGTGGTTACCTTGGCCGTACGGACCGAGAGAGAGCAGGAGGGAGAGAGTGAGCTAAGAGGAAGAGGGGGTGTGCGTGAGTGGAGTGTCGTGAGTGAAGGGGGGCAGGTTGGGTTATGAGAATCCAAGTTCCCCATGCGATCTACTCTCCACGTGCCGCTAGACTCAACAATATCTTCTCCCTACAAATTCCCATATGCGGCTCCCTTGCTTCTCGTCATAGAGGGTTTTGGGGATATGGGAATGCAAAGAAGGCCAAGAGGAAGAAAGCAAGGAGAGCAAGGAAGAGGGTCTTATGTGTTTGAGAGTGTTGGGGTCATGTGTCATTTTAGGGGGGGGGGGGGGGGGTGGGGGGGGGGAGGGGGGTGAGGGAAGGGGGAGTCGTGGGTGCGAGCATGGGCACGGGTATAATGGAACTGGTAGGGATTTTTTAATTTTGATTAATTTATTTAATAATTATAATAATAAAAGTATATATTAATTTTTTTTGCAAAACTCTCATCGCTAGCACACATCAAAAATGTGTTGTCACCTTGCGTAAGGGTTAATTTTTGAATTGCACCTATGTCAGAAACTAGGCAATATAGGTATCTATCTTAACTGTTTCTGATATCTCGAATGCACTTATGCAGTTTGCTTCATAACTGGGCGCTATTTGGACAACTACAATTTTTTATGAATACATTCCGCATAGTGCTTGCACGTCACGTTTGTCGCTCGCTATTTTTGCAATGTTTGATCGGGACAACTTTGGAGTAGTTCTTGTGGTCAATGGAAATAATTTAGTTGCATGCAAGATGGTTGTGAGGAGCAATTTTATTTAACCATACATAAATATTGAGAAATATATAGATATTGGTGCTTATCAAGAAGTAGATATCACATTAGTAAATCAAATAATCTTAGAAAAGAAAGAATTTTCGCAAGTTATGGGCCACCAAAAGATGTTCATTTACTGCCTTAACCTATTCGACAAATGATGAATTAATCATCATCTATTGTAGATGCCGATGTTGGGATAAAACAAATAAGGAAGATAAGGAAGAAGAGCATCAATCTAACAATACTTTTGATAGCAATTAATTTTGTAGCATTGTGTACATGCATCATGTATACCATAAAAAAAATACTTGCATTATATAGTAAGTCATGCTCCAGAAATTTTTAATTATTCAAGATATAATGCTCCATTAATGTTTTATGCATAAATATTAATCTTTTGTATCATACACATGAACGGGAGAAAGAACATTCAAAATGATGTTAAAGAGATAGATTGTGGCAATACTTCTTATTGAGAACCTAATATTGTCTATTTCACTGTAGGAACTTATTTTGTATCAAAATATCAAATAAAATTGATGACCGATAATAATAGTGATAGTAGACATACCTTGAGAAGCAAGGGCACTGACTTCACCAAACATAGGAGGTAATGTTGCAACATAAATTTAAAATCAGGTGCTTTAAGTAGCAAGACGTGTAAGCAATTCAAATGGTTTCAGTGTTTTGCTTGAGTACCAACCTAGTTGGATGACTAGCTATTTTTGGGCACAAATGACTAATAACAAGAAGATTGAGGAAAGAAGACATGAATTGTAAGCGGCTAGTAAGAATCACTTGATAGAGGAGGTTGGACTCCTAAGCACATCAATGGCTCTGTTCTTGTCATCACGTATATCGATCATATGATGAGAGCTTAGATGAGCATAAGTAATAGCAAGTATAATTTTTTATAATTTTTTTTTTATTTCTACAATTTTAGAAATAAGCAATGTTTGAGGGGATGATGCCTACTCAGACAAGCTATTCAAGAGGACCTATACAAAGGAGGCATATGACTTTATCAATGTTTTGTCATATCGGGTGTGTAACTTTAACAAAACAACATCAAGTCTTTATCCCACTGTGGGGTCGGCAATATGAATCTTTTTTCTCCATTGTGTCCTATTAAAAAACAAATTCTCGTTTAAATCTAAATGTCATTATTATTCGACAAGTAACTTCAACATGTAAATATAAAAAATAATAATATGAGAATATAAATAATACTAATGTATCTTACTTCTATGTCTATGCAGGAAGATTATATTGCAATCATCACTAAGAAATATGGAGTCATACGGTAGCCGGATTGATGTTGATGCCCAAGCATGTGCTAAAGACAACAGACAATTCAAGTAAAGGTTTAGTATATAGATATACACCCAGTCATACCCCCTTCGAGCTCAGCAAGACTACCTCTAATTATTGTGGCCTACTCATCAAATAACAGTACAGGGGGGTCCCAATCTCAAGTAGGGTAATCATAACTTCATATGATGCAAGTGGAGCAAATGATGGAGACTAAGCTTAAAAAAAGCTCTTAATAGATCATTTACTCACAAATAGTTTAGCCGGTGTATAAAAGGCACAATGTTGATTTCGGCTAAGAAAGAAGATGATAATCACGCCCATGTTGTATATGAGGATTTAAGTTTTCTTTTTATTGTTTAAACTTCAGTATTATGAATTTATATGCTTTGATAGGTAGATGTTGAGGGTGAACTTTATAGATTTGACAATTTGACAATTTTTTTTTTTTTTTTTTTTTGACAATTTGACAATATAATGGTTAATGTTGTGTTGTTATGGTTATGCCTTCATTTTATTGGAAATAGTTCAGTTGATGTTATATATATTATTAACTTTGTGATTTAATTGTAGTAGTTGATTACACGAGTAGTTTTCTTGCTATTCCAAGAGAGAAATTTTAATGAATGATAATGTGGCCCATGATGATCTAAATTAATTGCAAGCCACGTCATGCCAAGGGACTTCTTGTGCATAGCCCACTTGCATCATCGGAAATAGGAAAAGGTCCTACCTATGACTGAAGGTCCTACCTATGACTGAAAATCAATAGAATCGAGTATGATTCGAAAGTCAACTAGGAAAATTGGGCAAAGAGAAGGAAGCATACTTGGGGTGTTTTAGTTATGAGTGATTCAAAATCAAGGTCATAGAGGGTCAGCAGTCTTCATTGGGTGTTGGAGAAGGAATCAAAATGAGCATAGATTGTTATTTGGTAAGATCAGGATAGCACGAGTGGGCACAATCAGAAGTGTGACCAGGCGCAGCTAGGAGAGTGAGCATGCATAGGTGCAAATAATTTGTGATATTGACGCTAATGAGTGAATCAAGCGCAAGAGGCAGATAGGATGTTCAGCTATAATACAAAAATGATGCAAAGCTACTACAACGAAAGAAGAATAAAGAATCCAAGGTAAACTAGCTATAAGACAAAAGAGAAAGCAAAAAGAATATGAGAGTGAGCTCTAAGTGTCGATTCATTTAATCAATAAGCAAAATACAACTCATAAATCCATATTTAAGATAATAAACTTACAAAGACAAAATCAAATCAAATCAAATCCAGTCCAAAATAAAATCTAAAACTACATAATTCAATTTTAAACATAAAAGTATCCAAAAGTATAATTCATCATAATAAATCTAGAAATCCTAATAAAACTTAAGATAGTCTAGAAATATTAACTTGTGCTATTGACTGGCTATGCTATGATTGGGCATAAATTGAAAAAGTTGGGAGTAGTTCTAGTAGCATATGAAATTAGAGTCTTCTTAGATGGTTTGGTCACATAAAATGTCAGTTTTTTTGATGATCTTGTTAGAATAGTAGATTTATTAGATCGGTACTATGTTAAGAAAGGCAGAGATAGATCTAAAAATATTTGGTTAAAAAGGATTAAAAATGATAATTTTTTAGATTTAAGTGAGAATTTGACTCTTAATTGGAAATAGTGGAGAAAAAGGATTCATATAGTCAACCCAACATAGTATGATAAAGGGTGGTTGTTAATAGGAATTTGTGAATGTGTGATGGGGACATCAGAACTTGGAAAATCTATCAGAAACATGGTCATCGATCTACGGCCACGATTGAGTCGATGTACTTCTAAGTCGTATTATGTATTTTCTTTATTATTTTATGTTGTATTTGTTTTATTAGTGTTTCCGCTTTTACCCCTTACTTAAGGGAGATCGTATATAAGCCAAGAGGGCATCGTCGTCTTTTTATTTTCTTGAGTCATTTATACGAGGCAATATATAGCCCTCTTGTTCTCTTTTCATGTTAATGATTGAATGATAAAAATTTACCCCCATATTTGAGTTCTTATTAGAGAATGATAGAGTTTGGAGCGAGGTCCCTTGGAGAGAGAATTTGGATCATCCACCAACCTTGGAGACGGCCAGGATCGTGGTTCTTCTTCTTTATCGAGTTTTCCTTTTCCCCTTCATCATCTAGCCACTAGCCTAAGGTCTCGCCCAATCCCTAAGCCGCTGGCCACCAAATCCCCCCCCCCACCTACCCGCTGGCCTCACCACACCACCATCCCTCCACCGAAATCCCCATAAGCTTTCACCCTAGTCGCCGGCCCCCCACCTCTCCCATCTTCCCTCCACAATTCAAATCCCTCTTGATTACCTTCCATAAGGGGCCACTCTTAATTTAGGAAAACTCATTGTTAAATTTCAAAATAATTTGAATTTGAAAATTCTTTCCTAATTTAGCAAATCTATTTTAAGAAAGTAACTAAATTAAATACTATTTGAATTTCAAATTAATTGAGATTTAATTATATCTTTCCTAATCCCAAATTAAGCAACCCCACAATCCTCTCCTAGCCTTTAAATCCGCCGGCCCCCCTCATTAAATCCCATGGGATTTATTTCCTAAATCCCCTAAACCCCTCTTGGGAACAATTCCTAATTCCCCCTCCACCTCCTTTGGCCAAAATCCCCTAAGCCCCACCTATTTAATTTATTTCCAAAGGAGAATCTCTCCTTTTGGAATTAAACTAAAGCCCTCCCCTCTCCCTTGCCGTCGTCGGCCCCACTCTCTCCTCTTCCTTGATTATTTTAATCAAGGGGATTAATTGGAGATTGTTTGAACACTTTCCCTCCACCAAAATCTGAACCAAATTAGAATTCCCTCCCTCCTTCCTTGGTCGGCCATCCCCTCCTCTCTACTTCAATTTTGAGAGAAACTTCTTTCTCTCTAGTGGAGCTTCAAGGGATTGACATTGATCGTCGACTACATATCCTCCTCCCAAAGCCAAATGAATGGCCGACCCGGAACTTGACTATGGATTTGCTTACGACGAGCAAGGATATGTTAACATCCTCCACTCCACCTTCGATTTCAACCCGGAAGTGGATCGTTCTATCGAAGAGTACATGGACCGCATTATTTTCATGCTATCGAAGGCCATCAACAAGCAACTTGTCGGCGCCCAGTGGAAAATCATCTCCGAACCTTCCCAAGGGTGAACTTCTTCCCCTTTTCATTTACTTTCCCTAATCCGCTCATCTTGTAGGTGGTGATCCAGTCACAAGGAACCATGCTTCGTCTTTTGCCTAAGCTTAGTAAACGTAGGATTGAGTGTGCTTCCTATGTTACTATCTTATTGTTAGATGAGGGGTTTTGTTGAAAGCTACTTCATTCGCATGTTGTTGAATTTCGTTATTATTTTGATAATTCAAGTGCTTATTATGTAACTTGGCCTAAACGAAGTGACCGCTCTTACGTTTTCTCTTTTTGTTCTGAATAGCTAATAGTCTTAATTGTTCTTGTTCTTTTCAAAATCGTGCAAGTTCTTAACGCATTCATTTAAAGCATTTTAGTCATGCATCAATTTGATTATTAAAAATTCTTAGAGCCAATTTTTGTGATTACAAGTCAACGTGTGTTACACATCACATTAGGTGTATTGACCATTTCTTTTACCTATATCAATTAATGATTAGGTTTATTTTCATTTGTTTTATGCTCTAGCATATATAGGTCAATGAACTTTTACAATTTAATTTATGCTTTTCCAATATTGTCATGTATGACAAAAGAAAAAAAATTGTGCTGCATCACCATTCCTAGTATTAAACACCTATTTTATATCAAAGGAACTAATTAAACCTACTTTAGACTGCAAAGAAAGATAACGTGATAAAAGGTTTAAATTGCAAAATAATTATCAAACTATTCATATATAGTCAATTTAGCCCCAGAGTATAGCGTTGCTCCAATTTAGCCCCTTGACTATACAAAATTGATCGAAAATTGTCCCTACGGAACTAAATTGGGATCAATTTTATGAAGTTGAGGGAATAAATTGGGATAAATTTCATATCACAATTATAATATGAGTGACTATTTTGGATCAATTTTATATAGTCATGAGCTAAATTGGAGTAATGTGATACTTTGGGACTAAATTAGTTATACACGAATAGTCTGGGGACTATTTTGGAATTTTTTCTATTTGAGAAAATATAATAGTACCTTGCAGGAAAAGCAGCATTTTCAGCCAAGCAACGCATCTCTGACTGCAAAGAAAAAAGAGTAAATACACACACAAGGAAAATGTTTAAAATTTGAACACTGCAATGAAAATAAAATAAAAACTTATTAACAGATGATCTCCATGTATCAGGCATACTTCCAAAACGCAAATTTGGGCAACATTATCCCTTAGTCCAAGCTTACTAAATTCAATATGCTCTTCATGCCTCAGCTGAAATCTGATGTAAAAATATAAAGAAAGAATCAGAGCCCGGAAACAAGTAGAATCCCACATAAAACAGTACACAGAGACAATAATTTACAAAAGGATGAATTAAAGTACAGCCAAAAAAAAAAAATAACAATGTTGGGCAGTTCATTTCAAGGTGTTCTTCAACTAAGTAATAATGTCGAAAAAATTATGATGAAGTTGGGTGCAATTTTATACTCTGCAACAGGTTTCAAACATGATGCAAGCGTTACTAGGTTCACTAAAAAGTTTTTAATTTAACATTTCATCTATGCAGTTTAAATAACCTTGAGTTTTTTTAAAGTACAAATACAAAGCACTAAGTCTGTATTTTACAATATTATAATATTTTAGCTTCATGAAAAACGTTTCTCATCTCTCATTCTTAAGATAATTTGACATTTGCAAGACATCACATTAGTAAATACATAAAAGGCTTCACATCACGAAGTAGGCATTAGACATGTAAGTACAACTTTCAAAAGCCCAATAGATCAATACTTTTAATGATTCAGAGATATTTTTCCTCACTGATTTAACCATACATATTAGACATCTCCAAGTTTCTAATTAAGGATGAGCTTATTCTAAGTTTCATAACTGTATATACCAGGAAAATTTAAGAATGCATTAGATCACATGATTGTATATGCTTTCATATTTCATAAATAAAGTCCATATAGTGGCTATCTTACTATCTAAATTGTTTATGAGTCACTCTTAAAAGTGATTGATAGGCTTTATCATCATTTTAAACGATCTAAAATTGTCTTTGTTCACTTGATTATAAATTTAAATTGCAATTTATTGTCCATAAGAAAACTTACAAGAGACCATAATCATTCATTAAACTTTTCCCAATTATATATGAATTTTTTAACTTGTCCATGAAAATTATTGCAAATATTAGGATGTGTTTGCACATGCCTATAAACTGAGTAAGGCCAACTCAAGCTCAGCACGATAAATGGCTTGTGAACTAAACTCGATAAGATAACAAGTCAAGCTTGAGCTAGGCTTGACTCGACTCGCCAACTCATGAGCCAGTTTATTTAAAAAATGTTAATATAAAGTACATTTAAAGTATATTAAATTCAAAAGTTTAAATACAAAGTTATTAAAATTATTTAAAAATTATAATTCAATTTGTTATATCAAGTGATTTATTATTATTTATCTTTTAATAGCCCATTTTTTTAATCATTTTATTACAACAACTATCTGAATTAAATTTATTTTCATTATTTTATAATAAATGAGCTGGCTTACAAGCTCAAACTCATGTAATTACACTCGAGCTTGAGCTTAAACTTGATTATCTAATCAACCTCAAGCTCAGCTTGACTAGTTTACACCCCTATGTGCAAGGTTTAATCATATTAGAATTTACAATCTTAAAAGAGAATCACAGAAAATTATTGAGTTGCTCTCTTTCTAGAAGTTATCAAGATTATATGATCATGTTGTGGCACTATCGATCAAACAACCAAATTTCTTGTATCTTGAAAAACCATTTCCCTCATTTGTCAATGACAAGTTAGAAATTTCTGAGCATGAGATTTTTCAACAATCCAAATATGTTCCTAATACCAATCCAAATAAAACTTAATAAATAATCACTTTTTCAATAATACACAATGGTACCTTCTAGAATCAATAATAATATTACAGGTTCTAGATGGCTCAGTCACCTTTATTCATGATCACATCAAAGTTACAAGGATACTTCTAATGAAAAGAAAGGTGGATATAGGTCCAATATTCCATAATTTTAACAACCAGATTCAAACTTAATTCCAAGCCAAGATACAATCTTTAGAATGGACAATGGGCGAGAAAATAAACAATCAATTATTGCATCATATCTTCCAAGTCAAGGGATAGCCGCACATCAAAGCTCATGTTTTTATATCCCTAAACAAAATAGAAATTAATGAAAGCAAAACTTGAGATTTACAAGATGTCATTAGATCCCTCATGTTATCTTCCCATGCTCCTGTAAGAGAAATTTTGTCATCATAAACGGATTGGGATATTTTATGATTAATCATGGCATAAAAAATAATATATTATCCAGAAAGACAAAAATATTATTTCGTTATGGACTCAATAACAAAACCCCTAATTTGAATTTTAACAAAGATTTTCTCATGCTAAATATTTGGTTGAATAGTGTTTATTTTATTATGGGGTTCAAATGCCCCATAAGGGCAAGCCCTTATGGTTAATTCCATATCAAGCATTTATTATTTGAGAATATCTTTGATTAAATAAGTGATTTTTCTAGAGTCATTAAAAGATTGATTAATATTTTCTTTTCTTATAATTTGAAAAATTCTTATTTAAAAATTTGGTCTTCGAAAATTTCAAGGATGATGAGATCAACTTTCATCAGATTTTTAGGAATGGAAGCCAAATGAATTAAATTTAGGAGTAATTAATTTTGAAAAAACTCAGAAATACACAAACTATCCTATATTGAGCTTTACATTTTAAAATTTTGATTTTTGTTCAAGTTTGACCAATTTGATTTAAAATGTTGGGGCTTGTATTCCAAACAAACATGTTGAAAAAAATGCCCAAAAGGTAAGGGTTTATGAAGTGACTAGAGATAGCAACAACCTTGGATCCTAGAGCTAAGGTGAGCACTACTGAGGGGTAGTACCTCGAAGCTAAGTCTAACGAAGTGCAAGGGACTTATAAACCTACAACTCACATGAGACATAAGCTAGTCCAACATCTGGATTTACAATCCTGCCCGGAAATGACTACCAACCAAACCCACCTAACTGCTTTTAAAACCATGTAGTCCAATCTCAATGCACATGAAGAGAAGAGAAGATTGTTTTGATTTAGAAGATAAGACTTAGACCTTGACTTTTAGGCCAAGATGCCTGAACATATGGGTATACATATGATGACTCACTAAATACAGATTTTTATTATCGATCCTTAAGTGAAGGCTTCTACATGTGATACACTAGTCATGCATGATCATTTTAATTTTTTTCTTTGAAAGTCTGGCTTATTTGAATAAGCCATATAAATTTTGATAGAAAAATACATATAATTTTATGGTTGATTTTTTTATTTAAATCTTTTAATTAGTAGAAATCTTAATTTTATCATATGAGCTTACCGTACAATACATGTCCAAGCCACCCCCAAGCAAAAACAAGTGAAGAAACCTAAGAAAAAACATGCATTTCTAATGCACACCCAGTAAACAATCAAACATACATGTATATATATAATCAACCAAGACACGAAAGTAAATTGTAAAGTCCAATTATTATAATTATAATTGACAACTGAGTTGTCTGCCATTAGACAACCCAATAATTTATTTACATACTCGGCCTATGGGATCATCAAGCTTTAGCTTCTAGATGGATCTTGGGCTTCACATATGGTAGCTTTATCCTTCTAATCCACCTTTCCTGTAACTATATCCTACATGCTTAAACATATTTCCTAAATCTATCAAATACATTTTAAATATAAAATACTAAACTCTACAAAACAAAAAGAGGATTAAAAAATAATTTATATAACAAAAACAAACATCATAAAATTATCTGACACTTAAAATGTCAAAACATGTTTCTATCATATTGGTAATGCCTCTTTGGGAGGGTTTTAAGCAACGCTTGCAAGCAAACAGTGTTAAATAGTCATAACTTATTTTTACCCCCACGTGGACATGGTCATTTGCAGAAAAAACAAGTATATCTATATCCAATCCAGTTAAAGACAAGTGATCATAACGCAAACAATTCAATAAGCATCATACTACAGTATCAAACACATACATAGAAATCTTAATCCTAGCATGCCTAGAGGTTGTGCAACTAGGTGTGTTGGGTATGTGATATGTCACACAACAAGTGATGTCTTATTTTATTAAGTAATATAAGATATATAATTTTAATCCAAATAATGATTTCACTTCAAGTTGTTTGTGGCTTGAGGCTTTTATTTGATTTTTAATTATTTCATATTTAAAAGGGTTATGAATAACTCATAAAGAAGACACTGATTTCTTTGAGGAAAGCATGTTGCTTATGGAATCAAAAGATCCAATGATGTAGGCATTCCACCTTTGGGTGAAATGATTAATCATTGCATCAAAAGAAGTCTAAGTGATTTTTAAAGATTTTAGAGTTTTTAGTGTTTGGATAAGAGAGAAATATTCACCTAATAGGGTAAGGTAAACATGTCTAAGGCTTTTACTTAGAATTTTATAAAATTTACCTAATAAGAAACAGTGGATTTTAACAGATTGAAGCTCCTAAAAGATATTTGAATGTTATGTTTTAAATGTCATGAAACGAAAAAATCACTTTGTTAAGTGAAATGATTACTTAGATTTTAGGACTAAGGTTGGAAATCTTCTATGGCTTTTGAAGCTCATAGAAATAAGAGAAGACTTGCAGCTTTAAGGCAACAAATCAAGAGTTCTCCTTGAATTTTTGTATTCAAAGAGAGAGATTCATTTACTTGATTTGAGCCAAACAAATGAAAAGGAGTTAAAATTTTGATTTTGATGTTTGGAAGAAATATGTCACCAATTGATTTTGGCTCAATATGTGAAACAAATTTGTAACTTTGGAGTTACAAACCATATGAATTATCATTCGATTTGGTGTTAAATGATGGAAACTTGTTTGCTAAATATGGATAAAACAAACACAATGAAATGATATGTAGATTTGGATTACAAATCAATAGTTCTTTGGACTTTTGGGTGTTCAAAGAAAGAAACTCATTCACCTAACTTAGGTCAGGAGAATGAAAGAGATATAAGATTTATATTCCTATATACTTGATGTTGGATTATTTGTTGATTTTCACTCAACAAATGAATTGGTTTGAGATGAATCTCCTACAACTCAACTTTGAGTTTGAGGAGAATCTATAGCTTTTGGACTAAGGTGAGAGAATTTTTTAGGACTTTTGGAGTCCATAGAAAAGAGAAGTTATTTATAATTTTGGGACTATAAGTCAAGAAGCATTCATTGAATTTTGTATTCAATGATGCATGATTATCTACCTAATTTGGTTTAGGTAAATGTAAGAAGCAATATAAAACTTAGATGTTGCAAACTGGAGGATGAATCAATGAATTTTGTTTTTAATAAAATATGATTATCTACCAAATTTGAGTTTGATAAATAAAAGAAGATGGCATGTAAATTTGGACTAGAAGTCACAATGAATTTTTTTGAACTCTTAAGTGTTCAAAGAGTTCATTCATCCAACTTGGGTTAGATAATAAAGCAAAATGGTATTTGAATTTCTATATTTGAAGTTGAATCATTTGTTGATTTTGACTCAACAGATAAATGATTTGGTGTACATTTGATCCCCAATGTTAGCTTATCAACCCCTAAATTTTATAAAAGTCATTTGAGAATTTTCTTACAAGTCTAGGGAAAGACACCAAGCAAAACAATTGGAGGATTTCTATGGCTTTTAGGCTTAAGGAAAATTGGGGATTTTCCTACAATTTTGGCTTGTAGAAAATGGAGAGGAATATGCAACTTAAAGGTTGTAAATTGGAGGAGGTTCTTTGAATATTTAGTGTTCAAAAAGAAGTGACCATTCACTTAATTTAGGCTAAGTAAATGAAGGAGACTAGTGTAAAACCCGAAAATGTCAAATCGTAAATTATATTTGAAATTTTAATTAATCAATTAATTTAATTTTAATTTATATTTGAAATTTCAATTAGTTAAATAAATTAACCGATTTATTAAAATTTGACTTCAAAACATGATCAATCTCAAATCAATTTCTCTTAGAATTTGAATTATTCTCTCATAATTTTAAAGTCATTTTCCCAAAAATTCCGGCAACCTCCCGACGTCCCCTCCCCACCGAGGGAGAAATCGGGACGGCGCTTGCCATGATTTCATGCTACCCGGACATAAAGTCGACGGCATAGGGTCTTCTAATTTAAACATCCTAGTCGAATGTAAGATACAACGACCCGGAGTCTTCAAATTAAAACCATCCGCCCAGATCTAAGATTGATGGCGCAGGTCTTCAAATTTTCAATCAACCCACCGGGATCTAAGAACGACTGTGTGGGGCCTTCGAATTAAAATCATCTCGGACATACTTAAAGTCTACAATGTGAGGTCTTCGATTTAATTGTTCTATTTATTATTTGATTAATTATAAGTTTTAGGGCACTGAAATCTCACGAAGAGTTAAGTTTCACTTTCCTTCTTTTGTTGTAAATCCTATTTGGGTTTACCGGATTTTGCCAGATGCGTGCAAAAGGGGAAGAATATAGCTACCTTTAATGCGAGTAAATTTGCTTCCGATTGATATATTATAATGTATGATATGATAGGAAGGGACAGTCGTCGAATGAGCAAAGTCGGACGGCCAATAACAAACCGAAGGAGTGACACGGGCAATCTCTACACCCCCTGCGAAGCAAAAGTTGGACAGCAACGATGGAGCTGAGGAAGCAAATCAAGCAATCTCTCCGCCTCCTGTGAAGCGAAGTTGGACAACAACGAAGAAGAGGAAGAAGCAACTCGAGCAATCTCTCTGCCTGCGAAGCAACGAAGGGGCGGAAGGAGCGACTGCGCAATCTCTTCCTCCTGTGAAGAAACGAAGCCGAACAACAATGAAGAAAAAGAGAAGATGGAAGCAAACCCTATACGCCTCCTACGAAGAAATGAAGTTGAACAGCGACGTTGAGGTTGAAGGAGCGGAAGAAAAGAGTGTGTCCCTCTTTCCGAATTTCTTCCTCTTATTTGATTGCTTTACCAAATGGTAGTTATGGAAACGAAAAATGTGTCGTTTGGCGGATAACCGTCGTGAGGTGGGGCGGGTTTCGAAGGCAAGTGTGAATGTTCTCTCTCTTTTTTTTTAGTCAACAGACTCCCAATAATTTTCTAAGCATAAGAACTTTAGAGAAAGAGACCAACAATATTTTTAGATTAATTTTAGCATAATCTAAACCCTAAGCATCATGCAATTTTATTTAGTAAATCAAGTAGCCATTAAATTTGAGTTCAATAGCTACAAAACTTAGGTTTTATTGTAGGTGATGGTCTTGGGTTTAGTATGAGTGCACAAACATGCATTTGGAAAGTGTTGGACACCAATCCAAAGACCCTAAGCGTATCGACACCCCCTACAGGCTCTCACATGAGAGCAACCCATGAAAAATAACTGAATTTTCACGGGTTTGCGGAGTGGACAGCAAACATAGGGTTTTTTTTAGTTTTAGAAACTTAAATGCGGGGTTTCAAAGGACTTAAGGCTTGCGGAGCATTAACCACAAAAGAGAAATTTTTTCATCCTCAACGAATTGCATACTTTATGATCGAGCACGGCATAGAAAATCTCAGGTGCTCAATCTCCCACACGACTCCTCTATATACATGAACAGATCGTCTATATCTGATTGTTTGGTCGCATGCAAAAAGAAGAAGAAACGAAGCATCCCCGCTACTCGCTCGGTCTACTTGATCTTACGCACGCAAGGATATGCTCGATCCCTCCTGCTCTCTCACTCGATCAGATGCACACATAACTCCTTGCTCAATCCACCACTCTCTCGCTCACGCTCTCTCTCGCACATGGAAAAACTAGATGGAAGCAATTAGAACTGGAAATCTCCCTCGTGCTCTCTCCATACACGAAACGAGGTATGATGCCCCATCTTTGCCAAAGTCGCTCAAATCCGCTTCAAAACAAGGAGATCGTGCGATCTGACTACTAGAACCGCGACGCAGACTTGGATTTTCAAGGAAATTGGAACCGTTGGATGCAGAACTTGAATTGGAAAGTCAAATTGGGCTCAAATTTGATCAATTGGAATGAAATTGAGCCTGAAACAAACTCGATTTGAATCAATTTGGGTCAATTCGAGTCTGATTTACCTTGATCGAGTCAATTTGATGCAATTGAACTCAAATAAGCGCTAATTTGAATCAAACTTCGTTCGACGAAGCAGATTGAATTGATCAGGTTCAATCGAACTCAATCGGGTCCGATATTAGCGAGTCGACATGAAAAATGCGTCAACAATTCCAAAGCATTTTTGGAGAGAAATAGTTCTTGTTGCAACATATCTCATCAATAGAATCCGTTGTTGATTCTTGAACTTCAATACTCCATGTAAACAATGTATTTAATTTACAAACATTTGAATTGTTTCAAGCATTCCCCTCAAAGTATTTTGGCCAATACCTTTGTTCACAAGCATCAACAACATCAAAGTAAAATAGACTTGAAAACTATCAAATGCATATTTCTTCAATATTCTCCAAATAAAAAAGGTTACAAGTGTTACTCCCAAATTACAAGAAAGCTCTATAACACGGGTGAGACATTCTTAGATAATCAACCTATCTCAATTCTTCAATTCATGGGAGACTCCTACCACACAAGAATGTCAGTTTTAGGAAAATGGTAATGTTAGAGGATTAGCATCTCAAAAAGAACAATCTTAGCAATATTCTGAGTTAGCCATGTCAACCACATTCTAAAGATAAACCACCTCAATCCCAAATACAATGCGGCTGATGGACCAACCAATTTGATTGGGAGGGAATTAGAAAGTTTCTTAATAAAGAGGGAGCTGTTTAGAGAGGTTCTTAATCAAACGGGAATTATTTAGAAATGTTTAATTACAATTGAGAGGAAATTATTTAGGGTAAGAGATTTAATTTGAATTCAAAATCTAAAAGGGATTTATTTAAGGAAAAAAAAGGAGGAATTAAGGGGGGGGGCTTATTTAGAAAAGTTTTAATTACAATTGAGAGAGAATTAATTAGGGAAATAAATCTAATTTCAATTCAAATCTGAGAGAATTATTTAAGAAGAGATGGCTGATTTGGGAGGGAATTATGGGAGCCTATTTAAGACTAGCAATAGGGTGATTTATGGATTAGTTTTGGAGTTTGTTGAATTTAATTTATTCTTAGATTATATGGGCTCTAGCCGACGGCTAGGTATTTGGGAGGGCAGGATCTTCCTCTCTAATTGAAGATCCAATTATATCTTGCATGTTTCATAGTTCTTTCAATAAAAATTGTTTTGGGGCATTTTTCCCAATTTTTTGTGTTTCATCCGTTGTTTTTTTGTGAAAAGTGCATCCACTTCCTATTAAACTCGTATCAAAGCACTTTTTGGACCTATGGCAGTAATGAAAGTTGTGCCTTGGAAGAGTGTCTTAAAGTAAATGTTAGCCAACCCAAATCGGCGTTTGAGGACAGAATGTCATCAATGGAGGAAAAATTTTCCAACCAAGAAGGAATGATAAAGAAGCTGTTGGATCTTCATGTTAAAGGACATTATCAACATCAACGACATTCAATTCTTGTCAAGTAGAACTGTCAACGAACCATGAACAAATTTGCTAGAGTAGCTGAATCTGATGCAAAGTTTTGTTTAAAAAATCATGCTTATACCGGGGCATGATTCCAAAGTATATGTAGTTTCTCAATCTCAAGTGAACAAGAATTCAGTGACCTCACTATGAAGAATCTAGTTCCTATAAGCTCAACATTACCGGTTACATTGACATAAGACATGAAGGTGATTTTGGAGTCACTTCCAAAGAGAAGAAATTGTAAAGGAATGAGATTTTTGGGGAGCTGCAGAGTTCGGAAAGCGAAGAAGATGGGGAGAAGATAGAAGCACCATGCATGGTTCAGACACTCCTACAACAATATCAAAAGGTATTTCGGCCAATTCGGGGTTGCCTCCTCAGCGAGAACACAAGCATGTTATCATCTTGAAGGTAGTAGTCTCACATATCATTATTCGTCCAACTGTTATCCTCTAATCCAGAAGTATGAGATCGAGAGATTGATCAAGAAGATGCTAAAGGTATGGATTATTCGACCTAATGTCAGTCCATTTTTCAGTTCAATGCTATTAGTCAAGTGTTTCAGCAGCAGTTTCCTTCGTTCCACCTTGAGGATAAGGTGGCACTTTGGGAGAGGAGTATTGATGGACCGGCAGATTTGATTGGGATCGAATTAAAAAATTTCCTAATCAAGAGGGAGTTGTTTAGGAATGTTCTTAATCAAAGGGAAATTGTTTAGAAATGTTTTAATTACAATTGAGAGGAAATTATTTAGGGCAAGAGATCTAATTTAAATTCAAAATCTAAGAAAGAATTATTTAGAGAAAAGGAGGAATTAAGGGGGGATTGTTTAAGAAAGTTTTAAGTACAATTGGGAGAGAATTAATTAGGAAAATAAATCTAATTTGAATTCAAATCTAAGAGGAAATTATTTAAAAAATGAGCTATTTAAGGCTAACAATATGGTGATTTCAGGATTATGTTTTGGAGTATATTGAATTTAGTTTATTCTTAAGTTATTTGGGCTCTAGCCGACGGCTAAGGATTTGGGAGAGCCAGTCTTCTTCTCCAATTGAAGATCCAATTATATCTTGCCTTTCTCTTTATAGTTCTTTCAATAAAAATTATTTTGAGAATTTTTTCCCAATTTTTTGTGTTTCATCCGCTAATTTATGTGAAAAGTGCATCCACTTCCTACCAGTATCTAATCAAACTCTTCAAATCCGATAACTCAAGAAAGAACAAAATATAAATTGATTGTTTATTTAAGGAAATGGAAACACTCAAAAGAACTTTGATAACCCAATATATCATAAATTAAAACATGAAATATGAATTGGTCCATACTCTTGAAACTTGCCCAAGATAGATGCACTCTTACTAAATCTAAGTCGATTGAGATTTCTAATGAATTTCATCTACCTAGGTCAATATAGGTAAATATCAGAGACTAGTTGGGAAGCTCATTTACACTCTAATAGGTTAAGAGAATAGTTAGGAGGCTCATTTACACTCCAGTAGGTTAAGATACTCCTGTAGATAAAAAACTAAAATAGAAATAGAAGAAGGAAATGATGGCAAAAGTAAATATAAGATGAGTTAAGAAGCTCATTTTCCTCTCTCACATGGAACAAAATATTGGTTTTCCTAGGGGCAAGGAGAGCCATTTCATAAATAGCATCTGTAATACCCAATTTAACTGGAAAAAACCCGCAGCAGGCGCGTAAAAGAGCAGAGTGGAAATAACCGTGGGCCACACAAACTGCGTGCGGGCTCGGAAGAGGCTGGAAATGCCGGTTTTTGTTTTTGAGCAAAGAATTACATACGCTAGAGAAAACATACAACTCCTCATGAGTCATATCTTCGACTCATTCCTCCCGAACAAGTAAATGAGTGTGAGAAAGTTTCAGTCGAGAGAAACGGCTGAGGAAGAAGAAGAAAGATATGTTGTTTTTAATTTCATTTGTGTACAATTTCTTCGCGATATAAAAAAAGGATTCATCTCTTTTAACGGTAAAGGAAGAGAACTTGAGAGAAAAAGGAGGATTTTGTGTTGGAAATTTTTCCTTCGTAAGTGATTTCAATCATATTTATTTCCCGTTCGAATTTTGAAGAATAGAAAGTATAAAATTTATGTTAATGATAATAATAGTATATGATTTCAGAAAAGAAGAAAATATGATGGGGAAAGAGGAAGTGTTGGGATTTGGAAAATTCCTTAGTAAGAAAGTATAAGTAAATTTCCTTCTTCATTTATTTCTGTTCAAACTGAAGAAGAAAAATTTTATAATTCTCCTAATTGAAGAAGCATTATTGTATAAGAATAATCTAACTATAGTAAGCTTAGATCAAACAGTGAAAGAAGTCCATTTGCATTGAAGGAAAGATTTGTTGAAAAAAGAGAAGATTCCATGAGGCAATTATTTAATTGAGAAGACTTTAATCACATATTTTGTTAGAAGATAATGATAGAAAGTGTAATTGAGATTGTGGAAGAATTTATGCCCTTTCATATTATGTAATGTGGATTAATTTGTAAAAAGCCCTATTTGGAAATTTTGTTTTTTGAAGCGTAATCGCAAGTGATGATGGATGGGAATGGACAAGATTTGAAGGGATTTTAGATAGGATACGGACATATGCGATAAGAATTTTTAATTTAATTTTTTTACTAATTATAATATTATTCATCAATATTAAAATTAGATTTTTAAAAAATAACTATGTTAATCGATCAAGTTTATGATGAACTGGCTAGCAAGATCCATGATCTAGGCAATTGTGCTCTCCCCCAATAATCAAGTGATGTGTCTACCAATCAACAAAAACGAATCATGCTCATTTAGGAGATTATAAGCTCTTAAAGCAGAGACCAGCACCTGTCATTGTAATAAATAATTCTGAATAAATATAGTAAATCTTTGACTATATGTGTACTCTCTTCTAGGAAAGAGAAGAGCCGTCCAGAGTGGCGTCTAAACACCTAAAAATTTGTAAAAGGGAAGATCTTTAACACCCCTAATAACCTAGAATTCCCTTTTTTATGGTTGTTCATCTAATGAAGAGAATAACAAAAAAGAAAGTCATCCAATTGCATGTCTTTACTCTCACTCCTCTGTTCTAAGAAATATTCCCATCAATCGCTTATCAGACTCGAGAATGACATTTTTTTTCTACAGTGATATAGAAGACAAAGGATGAAGATAATGGAAAGGATGATTATAAAACACAGATGAGAGAGAGAAAGTGAGACGATAGAGAGAGAAATCAACATAGGATAGATAGAAAAGAGAGGATGAATGGAAAAAAAAAGGATGAGAATCAAGAGAAACGATACCAAGTGAGAGAGCATTGCAAGAAAAGAGGACTCATGAAGGTGAGAAATAAGGCCTTAACAGAGTTCGCATCAAGAAGAGGAGACAAAAGTTGCAATAGGAGGCAAAATATCCAATAATACTTCGTTAATCCATAAAAGACAATAAGATTCATTTAATATTTAAAAACCCTTGGGAACAATTACATTAATGATGCTAAACAAATTAACACTAATAATTTAAATAAAATTTAACTAAGAAAACAAGTAAAGAACATAACTAGTCTATCCTCAATTACATCAACAACATATAAAGCAGAAAAAAAAAATCAACAATCTCATCATAACTAATGCAAATGTCTTGAACTATTAATTTGACAGTCACCATCACAATGTTCTGCAAAATAGTTTACTTATAGTATATATATATATATATATATATATATATATAATTTTATTTTTTTTCTTTTAGGAAAAAAATAGTATATTTAGAAAGAATAATAAATTGATAGACTTTTCCTGAGTTTAAACCATAACTAACGATACAGAAAAAGGAATTCAGTTTAGGTATGCAAATCTAAAAACAAAACTGCCAAATATGAAACTATGACAGCATAAAACAATGCTGAAATCTACTTAAAATTTAAACTACTTTTATGAAGACTACTTGATATAGCATCCTATCAAGAATACTTTTTTCAATTTCTAATCAAACCACCGGAAATAAGTTTAAAAACTTAACCTTGAGTTGGTTTAAAATGTCATAGACGGTCCATTTACTCCCCATAATAAACTATACTAAACAATTTTTTTCTGGAAATTGCAATTCATAGCTGCTAGAAAGCTCCAGTATATCACCTATTTGTTCGCCAAAAAATTGCACAGCCATCAACCGCATTTCCAGTGCGCATCTGCATCATGAAAAACAGAAAGCAGCAACTTTTTTTTTAAAATTGTTTTGTCAATAATTGAGAGCAAAAGTACTCATGTAAAATAAGAGAGAAAATTAACAGCAATGACTGCAGAAAATTACAAATTAAGATGAATAATATCAAGAAAATCATTAAAAAAATACTCATTACTTCAAAAAATGACACAATGATCAGAATCTTCTAGTAAGGAAACCTCAATGACAGCTGAGGCGTGCTGCATGGAGTTGCTTAGCTTCCTGCCAAGCTAATAAAGCAGTTAACAACAATTACAAGTTGCACCAGGGCTCAATGAAGAAAATCATTAAGAATTATCAGATACATATAGTAAATCCTTGAACATTGAGGCAAAGATCTGTTCCCCTATCAAGTCCCAATTGATATCATGTGGGCTCTCAAACATTTGGAAAATGATCATTAGGGTCGCTAGATGGGAGAGCATAAGTGATGCAACCAAAAGTTCCCAAACAAGTAGGAGAACCTCCGGTCACAAAAAGAAACGAAATAAAAGCTAAACTAAGTCTCCACAACAAATTGGAGACCACAACATATACTAAATACTTCTTTTATCTCATAAAAACATAACATACAACTTTAAATAGGAAGACACAACATAATTTTTATAAAACAAAACATTACTTTGATAAATTGAAATGACACTTACAAACTTATATAATAAAAGTCCTAACTTACTTGCAATCATTGAGAAGAAAGATACAAGTGGCGTCGAACTTGCGGAGAGAAGAAAGAGGTAAGAAGCCAAGTCGAAGGAGATGACAAGCTCGCAAGCTATCCTAAAAACTCTCATGTTATGCTCCAAAAATTATCACCAAAAGTCTCTCTTTTTATTACAAAGGACCTTATATTTATAGGAGAAAAGGGGCAGCCAAACAACCCATAATCACCTCCATTTAAACCAATTAAAAAGGAGAAATGGAAGGCCAACAATCAGTCCAGAAACAGCACCCGAACAGCCACACAGAAAACAGAAAAAAACAGCCAAGGGAGAAGGAACGGGTGGCCAGGGGAACCGGGACGGACAGCCAGGGGAACCGGAACAGCAGCCAGGGGAACCGGAACAGGCAACCAGGGGGGAAGGAACTAGCCATGGGAGGGAAAGCCAAGTGGGGAAAATCGAAGGGCCATTAGAGAGGGGGAGAACCTAATAAATTGCAAAATGAGCTGAATAAGGAGCTCAACATTAATGAGCTGAATTTTAGTAGAGGACATAGGAGCTCACTAAAATTACAACCCCAAATGATTTGACCCCCCCCCTGCCTACATCATATTCTTCCCCGGTTGAAAAAGCTCATCTCCTAATGAGGTTGTTTTTTTAGATGAATCCGAATGAGACAAATGAAGTGCATCCAATTCTCGAATCTTGTCCTCATATTTCTTCAGAATCAACTCTTGTTCTTGCTTGAATTATTCTTGTAGAAGTCGCTTTTTCTTCATATATTGTTCCGTACACAACTGCATTTTCATTTGAAGTCTATATAACTCATTCTGTAGGGGATCGGTTGAACTTCCTTATGATGGAATCCATCTATCCAAAGGGATATTTTCTTCAAAATCTTCTGACAGACTTTCACCCACCACTAGCTCAATATTTTTGTATTTTTCCATTTTTCTAAACACTTGAAAAAAATACGAAAAAACCTAGGAAATACTACCCTGGGCTCACACAACAACTATTATGACTCACCAAGACTCACTCGACAACCTCGCTCTGATACCAAATTGATGCAACCAAAAGTTCCCAAACAAGTAGAAGAACCTCCGGTCACAAAAAGAAACAAAATAAAAGCAAAACTAAGTCTCCACAACAAATTGGAGGCCACAACATATACTAAATACTTCTTTTATCTCATAAAAACATATCGTACAACTTTAAATAGAAAGACACACATATCTTTTATAAAACAAAACATTACTTTAATAAATTGAAATGACACTTACAAACTTATATAATAAAAGTCCTTAGCTTGCTTGCAATCATTGAGAAGAAAGATACAAGTGGCGTCGAACTTGCGGAGAGAAGAAAGAGGTAAAAAGCCGAGACGAATAAGAGGACAAGCTCGCAAGCTTTCCTAGAGGAAGATGAAGAGACAAGGCATAGCTTGCAAACTATCCTAAAAACGCTCAGGTTTTGCTCCAAAAATTATCACCAAAAGTCTCTCTTTTTATTACAAAACACCTTATATTTATAGGAGAAAAGGGGCAACCAAACAGCCCATAATCACCTCCATTTAAACCAATTAAAAAAGGGAAATGGAAGGCCAACAATCAGTCCAGAAATAGTACCCGAACAACCACATCGAAAACCGGAAAAAATAGCCAAGGGGAAAGGAATGGGTGGCCAGGGGAACCGGGATGGACAGCTAGGGGAACCGGGACAGCAGCAAAGTGGGGAAAACCGAAGGGCCATTAGAGAGGGGGGAGAGCCTAATAAATTGCAAATTAATGAGCTGAATAAGGAGGAGCTCAACATTAATGAGCTGAATGTTAGTAGATGACATAGGAGCTCACTAAAATTACAACCCCAAATAATTTGACCCATCCCCCCTGCCTACATCAATAAGATAATTCACGCAAGGAGGTGGGACTTGTCTATAAATATCTTCTAGTAGTAAGCCAATTTGGAGATTTAAGTATCCTAAAGTTAGTAACTAGCCAACAAACACCCAAAGTCCATTTCAACATTAGGGATAAAAATGGGTGAGCCAAGTTTTCTCCATTAAGAAAGATAAGTTATCATCAACATCATTACCCTTATCACATTTATTTGGGGTTTCTGAATTCTTATTTTCAAATTGTTCATGTTGCAGGCTTTTTGAGCTGTTAAACATATTACTTGCAAATCATTTTGACCAACTTTTATCCATGTTATCTTGGGTGTTCTTCTTACTTCCCATATAAAAATTTTAACTACTTGCATAATTGATGTATTTTCTATCATTTATTTACATGGCTAAAACTATATAAATCTATAATAACTGAATCTTCAATACATATCACTCCAACTATTCCTCTAATACAATCATCTCTTAATTTTGCAACGCAACGATCTTTAAATTCTCATTTTTGTCACGTTCAATTTAGTTATCAAAGACTTTTTTACAATCCAACACTTGATCCATATAGCATCTCTAGCCTAAACAAATGGGAATGCATAAAACATCTCTAGCCATAGCTGCCACTTCAGGAAACCTGTATTGGTTACCTTTCCAAAAATGTAATATGTCTAACTTAACCTTCCTATCAATTTTTTGTTCTTCACGATACATTTCAAGTTGTGACTTCTTAGGCATAGTAATTTCCTCTTCAAATGAGTCATAATCCTAGTTATGAATGCCAACATAAATGTAAAAGTAAGCTAATGAAAAATTACTAAATAGTAATGTTTAATAACTGAATGAGAAATACTATTACCTGAAGAAACTGTGATTTTATAATTGTTGGAGGAAAAGTCATTGAGCTATCAACTTGAGAGCTAACTGAGGGTAATAAAGACAGGTAATCGATGGTTTGTCGTTCCACCTTCTCATAGTTTGAAAATAATGCAAATAGCTTATCCCTAACCTTCTTTGTTTCAGATATGTAATCACCTCCATATAATTTTTTATTACACCATTCAACAAATGTGAACTTATACTTAGGATCCAAGATAACCGCTATTGCCAAGATATCACAGAAATCAAACTAGTACTTCTCAAACTTTACTAACATCCTTGTTGCAATATTTCGGATGTACTCAATACCATAAGACCGTTCATGCTTAAGTGTTGCATAAGCCGTAGATATACAAGGGAAGAACATATTTGAAGTGAGGTACTTAGTGCCTGACAATGCACAAGTAATCTCATCAAAAGGAGCTAGAAACTTGCAAATACTCTCCAACCTATCCCATTCAGTATTACTAGGACAAGTTTTGAAGTTAGAGTCAAGTAGTTCCAAATGTTGGAAGGCACGTTTGTAATAAATAGCTGAATCAAGCATAATGAATGTCGAATTCCACCTTGTAGGCATATCTTGTATTAATCCTTTCTTTGAATCAAGAAAACTTTGTTTGACACATTCCAAAAAAAAAATTCTAGCTTGTGATCCTTTCACATATTTTATACTTTCTCTAACGTTAAGAACAGAGATATCAACCTCCTTCAATCCCTCTTGCACGATAAGATTCACAACATAGAGCACTCTTATGTGAAAAAACTCACCTTTAAAAAATAATGCACCACGCAAATTTAATTGGTTTCTTAAGAATTCAACATAAACATTGTTAGCTGAAGCATTGTCAAGAGTTCTACTGAATATTCTATTCTGAATTTTCCATTCAGTTAAAAAATAGTGAAGCTTCTCACACAAAGCAATACCATCATGTGGTGGTGGCATAAACTAAAATTGATTATTTTTTTTGCAACAACCAGTTGTTATCAATGAAATGTGCAATCAAGCAAATGAACTCATCTGTATTAATTGATGTCCATAAGTCACAAGTCAATGAAACTCTACTATTACTTTTTAGAATCTCCTTTTTAAGAATGCATTTCTTTTTAATAAACATTTTCTTGCAATCACTTTTAGCAGTGTTTCTAGATACTATTTGGAGATCACAACGGAGATATTGCAACAAAGAACGAAGACCAAGCCATTCAACACACTGAAAAGGAAGGTCATGCATGATTATGCAAGAAGTGAATAACTCACGAAACTCATGAATGTCAAACTTAGATTCAGTCATAGAGATAGTTGAAGTAGCATTTGACTGTAGAATAAGTTGCCCAATATCACGAGTGTCTCTTTTTTTACAATTTTGTATATGACGTCTTAAATTGCCAGTGTCATACTTTCTATCACACTGATATATTGCCCCACATCTTCTACATTTACAACTCTGCTTGCCATCACTAGGAAAGGGTAACATCTCATAAAAACCTCAAACCATTGAACACATTCTTCGTCTTTTCTTAGTGGATGACGGGTTATCTCCTTCTTTTTCAATAATATTACACAAATCATCATTGTCTTTTTCAATGTCAACTGAAAGAGGAGCATTTCCTACTTCCACATTCTCAATGAATGGAGTACTTTCTACCATTGTGTTAGAATTCTCCATCTATTCAACAACAACATTATATAAATTATAAACAACTATTCAATCACATAGACAGAAACTAATACAGCCCTACTAATAGTGTAGTATATGGCTCCACCCTCCAACAACAACAATATATAAAAAACTATGTCAAATTGACAATAACAGCATTAATATTAAATAGCATTTAAATGTTTAAGCTAAAAGCCCAAGGCTACAGCCTAAAGGGCCACAAGTTACTCCAAAGTCCAAACTCCCCAAGACCACAGAGGCACAGCACACCTGCACACGGCTACAGCCTACAGCTAAAGGCCTCAAATCAATTAAAAATCAGTCCACATCCACAACCACAACTACAATAACGACGACGACGACGAACTAACGACGAACATGAACAGAGCGACAAAGGGTGAAAGGGATTTCGGTTAAACTCAAATATTGTTAATAATGTAATCAAACATAAATAAAATCTTGAAAATCAGTTTAGAATAAAGGAAATAAGTGATAAATCAACTCTAGGGTTTGCTAATCACGAAATCTTCACGGCATCACCTAGGGTTTCTGCTTCATAAATGAGAAACAGAAACTCATAATAAAGAGAAAAAATCTTGCCATTTACCAAGCAATAATCCTATCAAAACATTATATCCAAAAGATCAAAAAGAAATTCCGATTCTCGATATATGACGACATGGGGAGAGAACGAGAATTCAAGGGAAGGAGACTTAAAATCAGAATTCATCACCTGCGATTCTTGCGAAATCGTTCAAACAACAACCGCTAAATCACGGAGAAGGAAGAGGAAAGGCAGAAAACTTGGGCAACTGGGCAAGGGCCTCCACTCTCCAGTCTCTAGCACATAGAGCGAACTCGAAGTTTCGAACCGAAATGACGGAATGGGATAATTTAAGGCTTGATGCAAATACGCAATGACGCCTTGACCCATTAACCTAATTCCACGGTTCAGTTTATTCGGGCGATTGGGCGAAGCGGCGAACTCGAGCGGCCGAGCCAAATTTTACGTGTTGAAATCGGGTCATCTTCGGGTTTCCGGGTTGACCCGAACATGACCCGAAACCCAAATCAGGTCAGTTTCTCTAACCCGAACACAACCCGTTTACTACCCGGGTCTACCCAAACACGGATTCTTCCGTGTCATTTCGAGTCGTGTCGAATATTAACAGCCCTAGGCAAAAGTGACTTTACTTATAAAAACACTAATAATGATAACAATGATGACTCGATTATATCATGTACACCAATGGAGCAAATTTCTCCAGATTTCCTTACATGTACAAAGTGAGAAGTTGTGTTTTATAATTAGATTGCAAAATTTACACTCACTTTAGAAAAACCATGCGCCCAACCATTCATTTTCCAAAATCGCTTTTAGCTTTCCTTTTTTCAATGGAAAAGATTCCTGGCAGTAGTACTAAAATGTCATGGGACAATTAAAATAGGGAATGAGAGATTAAAAAGAATAGGATGCAAATGGTCACAAGCTTGTTTGACCTCAAAAAAGATTTTCATTTTCTCACGAACACCCATAACAACATCCTATAAATCATCATCATTAACCTTGTCCTCGACTAGTTTCACAAGTTCTGCTTTGTGAATCATTCATGGTCATAGTTGCATTGGTAATAATATAATTTCCGTAAATATTTTTCGACAAAATTTTTAACCACATCAACAATAGTAACAACACCATTATAGAAACGTCCTAACTAGAGCATAAAAAATACACTAAAGGGGAGATATTATTTGTCACACTTACACAGACGAACTGTGCATAAAATGTTCATATAAGCATCATAGCAACTATACGAAATATATCACATGAATGAGTTTGAATAGCTTAAACGAGAGGTGATTTTACAATTTTGGAAAATCCTTTTGATGCTTGAGATTGCCTAATTCACCTAAAAGGAATTGACTCCAACAAGCCTAACAGGGAAGAGTGGTACAAATTTTCCAAGAATATTTGTACTGAGATGCATTCACCCTTTAGTCATTAAGAAGTTAAACTGTTTGCTTTTGTGACAATAAATCCAACCTTCCAGATGCCAGCATATCCACGAATAGCCAGCTCCCCTTCCAAGTCACAGAATTGATCAACCTCCTGAAAGGATTGGTAAAGGAGGTGAAAAGACATGGACATAAAAAATGTATGAAACATAAATATAAGCTACATATGCATCTCTTGAATGGCACGAGTGCAAATGTTCATTAGAATACCTAAGAAACAGACTTCAGAATAAATTACTGATATCACAGTACACAAAATTATCTGAATAAACAACAAAATGCATGCCTTCAGGAAAACTTTTAAATCAATAATTATAAAGAAACATATAAATTAGAGCCCAATGGGCAGAAATACTAATTTAGTATATTTTGTGTTATAATGGATGCAAGTTCAAAACAATCACCTCATAAATATTATTCAGACATCTAATCTTAACATTATGCGTTCCATTATGGATAAAAATAAACATGACAAAGTCTTCATTTTCTTTAAGTCTGTATTTGACTACCTTATGTTACTTCTAATTTATTACGAGGTGAAACTAGCATACTAGGACAACAGCTTTTAAATTCATTGATGAAGATAGATTAATACAGCACACAAATCTACATTACTGAGTAGTTATTTTCCCGGATATTTCAATCTGCAGAGAAGAAGTTTTATTAAACAAGTTTTTAACCAAAATCAATATCTAAATGTAAAGCCATCTGTCTAACCGTATGCATAAAAAGCAAGTAGAAGTACCTGAAGGCACATAATATCAGGAGACCATAGTCCAAACTCTATAAAGAGCCTTCTTTTCCGCCACTCCCAAGCCAATATGTGACTAGGTATGTGAGAGTACAGATCGGATTGATGGTTTAAGGCAAGATAATCCGCAAGAATATTGTATGATAAGACTTTGAACCTCTCTGATAGAATAAAATTAAAATTATAAAATATGATCATAGTTGGGAGAAACAGAAGATCAGCAAACATTGTATGAAAATATAGAACAAATCCACATTTAAATTTTCTAATGTAACAATCTCATGCAAAATAGGATTTAATGCAAAGTCCTTTCATTGAAATATAAAACCATTCCTAAGACGAAATAAGCACTGGATTAGCTTCATTTAAAGCTTTCATACCAAGGCAAGATAAACAATACATATCATAAAATCAGCAAGAGCAAATAGAATTTTTCCTTTTAAAATATCTTGTTACTTTCAAATAACATTTTTTTTGAAAATATAGGGGACAACACGTAGAAGTTCTAACCAAAATATTCAAAATGCTACAACTTAATTTCAAGATCTGCAATCAATTAGTTATAACTTTAGAGCATATGCAATTTTATCCAATTAAGGCAAGTAAATTAAATATACTTCAATAGGCCAGAAAAAAGATTTTGCATGCAAGTGTTTTATTGTAGGTTGACAAATTACAAATAATAGCAATAAGCATTTGTTAACTCATAATCAAAAAGTCAAAGTCGTTTATAACTAAGTTATGCACCGGACAGATTTTTCAAATTCTCAACAATTAAGGGTGTTATATTCTTTATACTATTAGACAATATAAATTTTTATATGCTAAAGCAATCTTACAGTATATTTATATGACATGTATTTATATGCATTTAGAACATTCTATCTCTTATAGTGCTAAATTATTAATGAAGTATTCATGATTTTTTACATCACAGCCATTAGCCTCATCCCAACTACTTGACGTCAACTTTTTAATGATTAACACTATTTAAAATAGATTTTGCCACACCACGTTCTATGGCCCTAGGAGAATCTTGTAGCATAGTGTGATATTAATTGTTGACAAATATATATAAGAGATTCTCCTAAACCTGTCATCCATTGGAATCTACTAGGCCTTCATCAAGCAATGATACTTCATCACACACCATAGTTATCTGATTGTGGCCACTTCTGATAATGCCTTTGATTGGCGATACAAATATGGCATGTCTTAACCGTAGATCTCATGAGTGCAACGGTGGTGGTGATCAAAGTATTGATAGTCAAATGATCAAAAATAACTACAATGAGGTTGCCTCTAAAATAAAGTTGTCATGTGGATCGACAACAATCCCACTACTATTGCATGGATCAACGTCTATCCTCAAGAGTAGCATTTTGAGGTGAATAGCTCAATAATTTGGTGGAGTAACAAAAGCATAATGGATGCAAAAAGATCAAATCTCTCTTTGAAAATATTGCATTATAAAAAGCAAGCCCCATAGCGATCAAAAGCCATCAACATGCTGCTCCCATCAAGAGCATGCCAAGGGGCATGGTTATTTGGTTGTGGCCACTTCTGACAATATATTTGATCAGTGATAGAAATATGCCACATTTACTAAAGCTTCAACAGCCAAATGATCAAAAATAACTACAATGAGGTTGCCACTAAAATGGAGCTGTACTGGATCAACAACAATCTCACCACTTTTGAATGAGTCAGCTCCAATCTTTGAGAGTAGCATTTGGAGGTAAACAGTTAAAGTGCGGCTTTCTCTTCTACCATATTGTCTAAGCTTTGCATCTACTCTATTTTTATGCTTTCAGTTCATTTTCTTTTTAGTCGGTATCAAAGCTTCTACCCAACAGTTCTTCTCCTCCTAACAACTAATTTCTTCAATTAACCCAGGGAATCATCCGACATGGAAATCCAAAATTCAATCAGCAAACCTTGCCCACATCCCCACAAAATTGATTCAGGATCTTTGGCACCACCAGTTTGGACACCCCTCCTCTGCTACTCTTTTAACTTTAGCTCAAAGTGACACAATTATGATTATTTTCCAAGTCCAAATAGTAAAGTAAATCTATTTTGTATTGAAAAGTTATCAACTACATTTTCCTAAGCTCAATCTCGCTATGCAACACCTCTTTAACTTATACATTTGAATGTTCGAGGACCCTCACCCACCGTCTCCATGTCTAACTATAAATACTACAGATAAGTAGAAAATTAAAAAAGCTAATTTAAATTTATCGCTTGATTTTGTATAAAGTGTGAAAGTATATATAGACTACTCAGAAAATCTTATAATGAAAATATTAAAGCTATTTAAAAAAAATTAAAAAAAAAACCCAATATCTGATTCTTGAGAAGCTTGGGATACCTCAACACAAGAATGCACATACTAAAGCAAAAAAAATAACCAAATTTATTTACAACCACTCTTGGGTTCTAGCTCTTATAAGAAAATTTTCAAATAAAGAAATTTTAAGGTCAACAGCAACAAGATTTGTCATCGAGTACTTGTCCATAGAGAGTATGCCGAATGATATACAACTTTTAGAGGCTATGTTCATATCTACACAGTGGTTGAGTTGTGCTTGGACGAAGAAGGCTGGGAGAAAAGAGATTAGAAAGATTATTTTAAATTATATATTTTGGCAAAATATCTTGTTTACTATTACAACTACTAAACCTTTGGTTAATGTTTTAAAGATGGTGGATGCTGAGAAGAAGCCTACAATGGTTTTCATCTACAATGCTATGAATGAAGTCAAAGAGATGATTGCGTCCAACTTAGGAGGCGAAGAGAGAAGCTTTAGGAAAATTTGGAATATTATTGATGATAGATGGGAGCTAAAGCTTTACCGGCACTTGTATGCAGTTGGCTATTACCTAAACCTTTAATATCAATATGCAGAGAATAAGTCTACAAATCCAGAAATAAAATTGGGATTGTATCGTTGCATGGATCAACTAATAAGTGATGCAACTGAATGATCAAATACTAACATGCAATTGGTACATTTTAGGAACAAATAAAACTTTTTTGGATTACAGCAAGCAAAGGATACAATTGCCAAACGATCTCCATGTAATTTCATTTAATGTTTTAAACATTTATTTAAAAGTTATTCTTTGACACTAATTAAACTCTCTTATGTAAATATTAGTTGAGTGGTATATTCAATTTAATGATGGGACTCCAGAATTGTAGCATTTTACTGTGAAAGTTTTGGGCTTGACATGATCTTCATTTGGCTGTGAAAAATTTTGGAGTACCTACAACCAAGTACATACAAAGAGGAGAAATCACTTGTCAACATTGAGGATGAATTCACTGGTATACATTATGTACAATAGGAGACTCAGAGACAGGAACTTGCAGAAAAAATGATTAATGGATGATGAAGATCCTTTGCTTTGCGAGGATGTAGTATCTGATGATGAGTGGTTTGTAGATGATGAAGGTGAAGTGATGATTAGTTGAGTGAACTCATATTTTGTGCATTTTTATGTTTTTATATATTATTTACTCATTACTATATAAAAATTTATCATTTTATGTTTACGCAATCTTTTGATTTTGAGGCTTACACCACAAAAACCTTGAGGCTTACGCCTCGCTTCATGAACAAAAAACGCCTCAATACCCGACTACGCAATTTTAAACATTGGAACCACTCATTCAACTTATCACAATATCTACTCCACCCAATCACTCATCTAGAGGGGCATCCCATGATAATCACATTTAATTATGGTCATTGTAAGTCAAAAGATGTCCTTAGCCTCACAAACATCACCACAACCAAAAACCTAACCTGCTACTCTATTATCGTTTGGGGACATTACTAGCGCACAACCCTGTCCCAAGAATTTAAAGCTCTACAGCAAAAAGGTAAATGGATTCTTGTTCCTTTTTCACCAACTTAAAGCCTTTTGAGATGCAAGTGGACCAAGTACCACTCAAAAGGGCACAATTGCTCGATAGAAGGCAAGACTAATAGCATCAGGTTTCAAGTTAGAGGAAGATATAAGTTGCACCAAAATCTTCAACCCAATCGCAAAAATACATACCATTCATGTCCTCCTTACCATCACCCTTTTCAATGATTGGCCC
This sequence comes from Dendrobium catenatum, assembly GCF_001605985.2. NCBI lineage: Eukaryota > Viridiplantae > Streptophyta > Magnoliopsida > Asparagales > Orchidaceae > Dendrobium > Dendrobium catenatum. The sequence goes on from NW_021318640.1 coordinate 959,450, forward strand.
ATTACTCGGCTTTTCCATGGCATGTCCAATGTATTTATTCACGGGCATCTCATTGAAGAAGTGTACGTGTCAGAGACTCCCAACACCCTAACCATATTTGCTTCCACACGAAAACCATATCTAGGTTTAAACGGACGCCTGGGAAGTGGTTCTCAATAACCAACAAACTAAAGCAATTAGGCTTAATCATCAGCTCCTCATGCCACCCCTTAGCTCTTCTACAACAACTAACCACGACCTTTCTTAAGAGAAAAATTGGCAAAAATCACAATTCCTTGGGTCTTGTGGCTTCGCCTACCCCCTAGGGATGCACCTATACGAAGCATCACACACGCTAGTCCTACTACAGTTCACCAGCATGAACAACTGCAAAATCCTGCATAATCCCATATCAGCTAAAATAACACGCACCAAGCGAAATCCTGCCTCCAGTCTATTTCTATGTCTCTGCTTATTTCACTTTTACTGAGTAAGCACCATCTCAGCGTTTAACAAACCCTAAATCCGCAGACTTGAATATCAATAGAACTGACCATCTGTATATAGCGTACGGATATTCAACAGCAAACGGGGACTTACCTTGGTCCGGAGTTGGCTGTGAAGCAGCAAAAATCCAATTTCTGTGATCGGCAGACTTTGGGGGTGGCCCCGCCCGAAAAGGTGGCGGTGATGGCTTCCAAGGCCAGAACTGCTGCTGCGGGTAGCCTTGGCGATGCCCGTAGTTGGCAGCCCTCACGTCACTGACATGCGAATCACCGCTCACGAAGGCTTCAACTTTGATCAATCCTTCGTAGCCTCGTGCCGGTGCTCGGTCGCAGAATCCACGGCGCCAGTGATTTCGGCCCCTTGCCTACAAGAAGAAAACAACAAAACAAAAAGATTTAGTGATTAAGTAAGGGTTAGAACATGAGATTGGTAAACAAGAACGGGCGACGCCTCGTACATTAAAGCTGGAAGAAGACATGGCAGCTTTGAAGGTTCCGTTGGATGTGGCTGTCCCGATAAATTGTAGAGAGCGAGACAGTAGCGGCATCACTTCGAAGGCTTTAAAGATTAGAGTTGGCATAGAGAAGTAAGAAGAATTTTTGGTAACGCTGCTACTTTTCCCATTGCACGCCGCCGGGTAGCGGGAAAATGTCGGCGTCGCAGCCCCTCACAGACTTACAGAAATTATTCTGTGTGGAATCCGATCTCAAAGATGTGTTCAGTTGCTTACGAGCAAAGGATTAAAAAGTCAATTGACTTGCCTAAACCTCTTAAATCCGATCCGTCTTTCAGCTCGACCTGGGAGATAACGTTAAATTTAGTTCGACGTTTATTTTTTCAGAATTTAAGGCTTAGAGCCCAAATTTTCGCAGAGCCCAAATTTTCGCAGAGCACCCAAAATTTTCGCAGAACAAATGCGGATGAAGATGGAGATTGATCTGGATCTGAAGGAGGATATAGGTTTTTATGAGCAAACAATATTTTCGCAGGTCTCGGAGGAAGCCGATAACCTGGAGAATGCCAACGTCCAGAAAATAAGTGCACATGAAGCAGAACACATAGAACCAATGATACAAGACGAAAAGTTCAGCTTATCGGTAAACTTCGACTTCTTCCAAGTTTTCTTTATAGCAATGTTGCAATCAAATTTCTTTACATAGTCATTTTTCTGATGTAATTATTTTAGGGTATAAATATTTTAGATGTTCCCTTCTTAATGTAATTATTATCAACAATGTACATAATGTTAAATTGTAATTGATTTTAGAAGCAAGACTCGATGTTCCCTTCTTTTATAGTATTGTTGAGCTAGGGTATAATAACGAATATGTAGTTCGATTTTCTTATTGCAAAGCTTTGTTGCGTATTAATTGCGTATGTATTGTTTATCGGTTTGATATACATTGAGTATTATGTGCGTATTGAATTGGTATACATTGCGTATTAATTGAGCATATGTTGAGATTTTATTGCGTATTGGTTGCGTATTGGTTGGGTATTGCTTTGCTTAATTACTGCTTATTAGTTGCGTATTGGTTGCGTATTCGATAATTCATTTATTGCTTATTTATCAGGATGTTTATGTTAATGAGAAAGAGGCATACGAGGCTTATCGTATGGATATAATCTTGGTTTTAGTGTTCGTAAGGATCATCACAGTTACTGGCCTAATTCCATAAATTTAAAATCCAATGACTTTGTTTTTTCAAAAGCTTGTTTCAAGAAGTTGCCTGATCTTAATATCCAAAGGAAATATCGAAGATCGGATACCTGAACTGGTTGTCCAGCTATGATTAGGTTTACAGTGGACGAAGGTGGAAATTGGAAGGTGAAAAAATTTATTGAAAATCACAATTATGATTTGCCTAGGCCAGAAGACCGGCATCTTCTTAGATCATGCAGGAATATGTGTAATGAAAGATTGTTTATTTACGGGAATGGAAACACTCAAAGGAACTTGATAACCCATATATCATAAATTTAAAACAATGAAATATGAATTTTGGTCCATACTCTTTGAAACTCTCCCCACCACACAACCATCACGAACAGCCGAATAAATTTGCCCAAGGATTGGACTACAAGTCTATCTCTCCCGGGTATCAGAAATACCTACGTCCTAAAAGAGGACCTAAAAAACGGACTTTCACCACGAATGATCACTAAAAAAATCAGCATCATGTTTCATTCCGGCCGCAATTTCCTCATCACCTTCTCTAAACCCAGAAAGCATCCCAGTTATTAGAACTGTGGGCTTAGAAATGCCATGACCACATCATTATTAATAGACTCGCTACATTGTAGTGGATAGAATATCCATGCTAAAACAATCCTGATTTTGAAGGCTGTGTACCACTTGTTTTCCTTATCCATAAATCCTCCAACCAAACTGGATCTTGGAGGTTCCCTTGTGATGATCAATTCAGACCCCATGCATTTTCAACTCCTCCTCAGAGTCACATCTGCTCAAACACTTATTTGAAGAGGCATTTGACTTTGTTGTTGCGTATGTTGTAGCACGATACTTTGATGAAGCCCTTCTTACGGATATTGCCATTTGGCACAACTATGCGACTTTGCAGGTAGTGCAACTTCTTATGGCCTACCATTGCCGATCTTGATCTGTATCATATTGTTTGCGCTGGTTTATTCACCCATCATTCGAACAAAAGGTAAACACCCACGTAAATATTCAATTGTCTCTTCAGATAAGAAGGCCACCCCAAAGCAAAATGTTTGCCAATATTGTTAACCCCGACAAATGGTGCTACATACCAATATACTTATTCAGCCTATAACTTGGTATAAAAAATTACACATCACCAAAAGCAGTCATAATCTATCTTTACAATCCATCAACCCAAAAATTTAACATCTATCAAATAATCCTTCTGGACATCCCAAGAGAACATGTTTATCATTAATTTTGACGTCTTTAAATAACTCAATTCAAAGTATTAGTGTCCCAAGTTCAATCTTTGATTCTTTTTATTCTTTTGAGAAAGTTGTACGCTCCTCCTTGTGGAAGCTCCAATATTTTCGACACCTCCAACTTCATCAGCAAGAAAGAAAAATGCAATCCAGTGGTTCATCCCAGCATTGTGTCATTGCTTAAGAACAGAGCTT
>NW_021318640.1:966310-969498 GCF_001605985.2 Dendrobium catenatum
TCACAAATGTTAGCGATGCAATTCCCAAATATCTAAGCTAATTTTGTCATAACTTACAATTTGCTAAAAATGACATGCATGCTACAAGATGTGAGTCCCTACACATTGTCATTCAATATATGGTTGAATGGCAATACTTAGCCTAAGGTTTGATCGTAGGCGAAGATATTAGGCACAATATGATGCATAAACATACATTTGAAAGGTTTTGGATAACAATCTAACACTTCTACATGCATCGAAATCCTCTCCGGACCCTCACATGAGAGCCAACAAATGGAAATTACCGTATTTCCACTGTTTTTACGAAGTGAACAGCCAACAAAGGGGTTTTAGGACAGCGAAAATTTAAGTTTCTAAGGACCTGAGGTTCGGGGGCGTCAACCACACAACAATTGGCCTTGGGAGACCCTAGGTTTCACTAAGTTTTAGTGGTATACCTCTCCCGGATTGTCCTAGCGCTCCTGTCCAAGCTCCAAGCACTGTCCAAGCTCCGATTCAAGCTCCAAGCTGCTGTCCCAAGTCCTTTGAAGGCTCCAAACTGCTGTCCCAGGTTTTCCCAAGGAGGAAGATTGCTGTCCAAGCCTTTCCGGAGGTCGCCGTCGCTGTCCAAGCTGCTCCGAAGGAGGAATTTGCTGTCCAAACTGCTCCGGACAGCAATTCTCGCTGTTTGGATGCTCCCGGAGGTGGTTGCTTCCTGTCCAAACGCTCCAAACAACAGTTTTCACTGTTTGGAAGCCTCCGGAGGCTGCGTGGCTGCTGTCCAAGTCGCTCCGGAAGACTCCTTTGCTGTCCAAGGCGCTGTCAAGCCTCCAAACCACTGTTTGGGAGGTTTTGAAGGCTTGCTTTGCTGTTTGGAAGCCTCAGACAGCTCCCAACTTGTCTCGAGGTCGCCGGAGTTGAAGGAGGAAGGGGAGAAGCCACTAACTCCACTGATCTTTGAGAAAGAAAGCAAATGGAAGGCTTAACCTTTGATTGACTTCTTGAGAATGAAAAAAAATGCCTCAAATCTCCAGCTCCATCCTCCCTTCCAACCTAGAATAGCCGCACGCAGAGCTCGGGTTCGCCGGAAGAAGGGCGACGGAGGCGGGCTTAGCCTCGCACGGTAGAGTCGCACGCGAAAGGCTCTCGATCCGCCTGATGGAGTCGCGCGTGAGACGGGTTCCGCCTCTCTTCTCTCGCTCTCTCTGTGTGTCGGGACGGGATAGATAGGGGTGCCGAATGCTCCCCTTTCTCTCTTTCGTTTTTTTTAGAGGCGTACAAGGCACCGCCCAAAAAATGCCCTATCCCCTCTCACGCATGGAATGAGGTATTTAGGGCAAGATTTCATGTAAAATCTCAACCCTTGATTTGAGAATTTGATTTGAAATTTTAATTTAGCCACAATTGATGAATTAGGGCTGAAATTGAGTCCGAATTGAACTCGACTCAAACCGATTTGAGTCGGTTTGGGTCCGATTGGGTCCGATCAAGCTAATTTCATGAAATTGAACTCGAATCGGTGCCGAATTGCGTCGAATTTGGCTTGACGACGCTCGACAGGGTTTGAATTGGATTGATTTGATTTAAATTAAATTAATTTGATTTAATTTAATTAAATCGAGGTTTGATTTGAGTCAATTTCGTTTTGACGACCTTCGATCGGGTCGATACGAAAATGTGCGTCAACAGAGGGTATACCACTCATTACTGGTGTCACAGATGTTAGCAAACTGAACATGGTACCTATGGAAACTCGCATGTACGTCGCTTCACTGATGTGGATTCATTTACTTAGTCTCAGCACAAGTAGAAGATTTTTCATAACACCACATAGCTGTCTTACCGGAGTCAGCTACACTCGATTGACTTTGGTGAGATTATCATATGCTCCTTTCATGGAGCATGGAGCTTGAAAATACAAACGACGGGTACAACCATTAGGGGCCCTCGAGATCAAAGGCTTTGAAGAAGCTTTGCGTAGGCAGGAACAAGTGAAGGTATATACATTATTTTTACTCCTTAATTCATCATTTTTTTAATCATATACATATATTTCTTCTTTTGATTTGACTATAGGCAGATAAGACAATCAATACACTGCCGAGGGGATTATATCTTCCCCATCCCAAGTGCTAGCAAGGGAACCCTCTTCAAGCTATGCCAATGTCTTGTCATCGGCATGCCATCATGTACATTCTCGCTTGACGTTGGATGGTGGAGGCAAGGTGAACACCACCTAGAATAATCTAAGATACAAAAGAAAATAGAATAGCTTTGCTATTCTTTTCTAAACTTATCCGAATATTAAAAATTGAATACAAGAGAGGAGATAACCCTCTATATATAGTGTGAGTCTACCTTTGGAGGGAATTATTATAGAAAATAGAAAATTGCAATAAAAGAAAGAAATAACATTTGACAATAGAGAGTGGTGGGTTTGGTTGGCTAAATCGGTCAGATAGGTCCATACGATATCATTCTCTCCGTCTAGGAGAGACTTCAATATAAGCTGAAGTCTATGAAACTTACTGATGAACTTAGGAATCTTGTTCTTTTTTTTCTTACTCATCCTCATCATCAAAGATCTCCTTAGTTGTCTTCTCAGTCCTAAGAAAAATGGGATAGCTGATAAAGTCAGAATGTTTTTTTATTAGCTCCTTTAGATGATGCTCTTCAAGGTTTGAATCGAACCCGACAACAAACTAAATAACGATCTAACATCAGCACTAGTAGCCAGCACCTTCATGAACTCCTTTGTGCCGGAATGTGCGATGGTACTAAGGATGTTGACATGATCAACTTTGGTCTTACCAATTCCGCTATAAATGATGGATAGCATATTTGTTACCTTATCCAGAATGATATGAATGAATAGTTTTAAATGGGCATCCAGCTCACTCTTGTCATCATGATACATGGGCTCATCGTACATAGGCAAAGCTGATGTTTTCGAGAACAGATCTCTAAACTCATTAAAGATGGACTCGATTGAGGGCGCAGAGGAAGACTTACGGGGTGGCCTTTCAAACTTGTCTTTGTAGGAAGAAGGGATCTTATCAGCCCAGATATTGTCTCCGCCACTGCCGCTAAGAAGGGAATCATTATGAGGAAAGTTGACAAAACATTGTTGGAGAATTTTTGTATCCTCGAACGGATTGCATACTTTATCATCGAGTACGGCATAAGAATATGATATATTACCCCGA
>NW_021318641.1:0-5100 GCF_001605985.2 Dendrobium catenatum
CTAAGTTAAAAATTTTATTTTGCAATTAATATTTTATAAAATAGAAGCAATCAGATGATTAAAAAAAATTATATATTGAATTAACATTAGATATAAATATTTTAAATTATTTTGCTAAATATTCTATGGACACCACAAGGTCCTAAAAACACATAAATAGTGTTCTTTAAAAGTAGAAAGGACCAAAAAGCTGACCCAAACGAAGCCTAAATGACAAACAATTCGTTAAAAGCAATTTTCAAACATTAACAATTGATTAGTTTTATATTAATTCATCTTAAGCTGTAAAGTATAACGAGAAGTTTAAGCGGTTGATTGGTTTGCCGAGAAAAAAAAAAAGTTTAATATTTGATGTTTTTATGGAATAGGAGAAATATGTGAAGTTCTTTATTCCACCCACCACTATATCCTCTTAGTAATATTGCTAATTAGATGTCATTGACTCATCACATTTTAACTATTCTCAACAGCTAACAAAAGAACATGAAGATTTAGAACCTTACAACGCTCATGAGCGCTAAAAAACTTGAGAGCAATGCTTTCACGGCGACGTGGAACACAATGTCGCGGCGCTCCAAGGGGAAAAACTCAAATTGTATAAATAGACAAATAGGCTCCCAAGACTCGCTACAGAACAAATGCAAAGTCTCTTATGTACACAAAACGTTCTCAAACACATGCAAAATGATTCAACTACAAAAATTAGCAACTTACCTTTTTCAAATCAGATGAAAACAAGTTGATGAATACTGAATCTGGAGGTGTTACACCTCCCCTTTCTTTTCTTCTCTTATTGACAACATAGGCCACAATACTTGTTACGAGATGACATATTTGTAGCTGTAAAGTGATGGAGTTTTTCATCTTAGTGATGCACGAGTGTCCAATACTCAAACCGATAAGTGAAAGAGCTTGGAAACAACAAATTTTTTTTTGAAAAACTTGCAAAGGAAAAAAATCACAGATCCTTGCCCGATTGAAGGGATTTTATTATGTATGAGTAAGTTACAAAGGTTGAGCTGTCTCGTAGCTTAGAGAAGATGAAATTACAATAGTATGGAGAATCAACAAAAGTTTGTATGAATGCTTGGGAGTTAGAATGACCGTGGTCGGGGACGATGGTTGGAAGGATAGTAGCCGGGCTATAGTGGTCTCAAGAATGAGGTCGGCATGTGACGGGGGTCAAAAGCTTAGTGGAAGTGGTCGAATGAAGGTTCCGACGATGATGGAAACTAAGTAGAGGTATGATGATGACAGAGACTAGGTGGAGGTCTGGCGACGGTGGCAGCCGAGTGTATGTTTGAAGATAATCGGCGGCTAGGCAGTGGTCTAATATTGATCGGAGCTTGTAGGAGGTCCAACTGGTTTAGGCGGCCTGACTGATATCTTACAGTAATCAGGTGGTGATTGGCGAATTGGCAGAGGTCCTATAATGATCGACAACTTGGCGGAGGTCTGGCGATGATCCGCAACTGGGTAGAGGTTCAACAGCAATTGGAGGCCGGATGGTGGTCTAACGACAGTTAATGACTTGGTGGAGCTTTTACAGAGGTCCAATGGAGATTGACAATCGGGCGAAGGTCCAGTGACGGTCATCGGCCAGACAGAGGTTTATCAGCAATTATCGAGTAGAGCTCTGGCGGTGGTTGGTTGATGAAGGTCTAGTAATAGTGTTCATGCAGAGGTTCAACAATGATCAGTAGCTGGGTAGAAGTCCTGAGGCTATCGGTTGGGCAGAACTCCTGTGGTGTAGATAGGCCAATGAAGGTTTATTGGTGATGGTGCTCGGGTGGAGTTGTGGGATAATTGAAGCCTCATGGCTCTCTTCAATCTTTAGCAGAATGTCCCCCTCATATTAGCAGTGGCAGCCTATTTATATATATATTTAGAGTGGCATGCCTCTTAATTATAAAAAAAAATGGAGCAAAATTGGAGTGTTCCATCGAACAACCCGTATTAATTCTCCTTCATAGATCATTTTTTTTCACCATTTAGGTCCCTAAATAATATCAAAATTAAGTAACTTGGACTCATTTTATTCGTCTTGTGAAACTACTTGATTCGACTATAAGCATGTCAAATTTTGAGATCATTTAATCACCTAATTTACACTTTGAAGTTTCCAACTACACTCTTCAAGCCATTAATTTTTGCTCAATTGGGTTCTGATTTGATCAATTTTGATGTCGTTGGATTCATCTCATCGAGGCATTCATTTTGCTTATAAATTTGTTAAAATCAAAATCCAAATGGTCTCAAATTTAATTTTGAAAGTTTATAATTTAAACGTGTATCAAGATTCTTGTCGGATCATAATAATTTTCTTGTTAATTAAAATTTTTATATTATCCTCTCTCAATGGCCGAACTGTTCTAAATTATAATAATATATACAGTATCATCACAACATCAACTCAATAAATAAATAAATAAATATATTTTTTCATATAATTTTTTAGCTTGCTAAAACATTAATACTCAATAAATAAAAAATAAAATAAAATAAAATGAATAGTTCAAATGCAGTCATCTCTACAAACGGTGACTTTTCCATCAACTTTTCCTCAACTCTGGCGTTTTCTATCTTGTAAGCTCCGAACAAGGCTCGGTGAGAGCACAAATGGAGAGAAATATTACTCATAAAGGAAAATAGAATTCTCAATATTATAAGAAATTAATACTGTTATTTTGTCAGCTTGGATACGCATTCATGGCTCCCGTTTTTCCATTTGTTTCGCTGTCCAAAACGCCAGAAGCGGTCTCCTCTGACCGCTAAAAATATACAGAGAAGAGAGCTGCTCCTTTGGGTCTCTGTCTAGAGAAATTATTCTGTGTGGAGAGTGCACAAAGAAGATCAATCAAAATACGTCACATCAATGATACTGAGTCGCGGTACCGAACGGTGAGAAGCAGAATTGAGCCAGCATGGGATTCTGATTGGTCTCAGGACAAGCGTTCAAACGTCCGCATCTAAGAATTTAATTAATCCTTAGTCTGTCTAAGGCTTCATTTTGGGACGGTTTTCTAATTATTGTTCTAAAACAGTTTTTTATAGATAAATATTCTTAATTTTTATACTAAAAATCTAATTTAAAGAGCAGCTATAAAAGCAAAAAAGCTATTTAAAAAAAAATATAAGAAAGCTATTTGTGACATTTTTTTTTTACTGATTCTTAAGTTATTTCTAGTATATAAATTTTAATTTTTTATTAAAAGTCCATATTTTAAAAAAATAATTAGAGAACCATCTCTAAGTTCAAAATCCAAAACAATTAAACAACCCACATATTTCACATTATGAGAAACCAAAAATTACAGTGATGACTTTAAAATAAAATAAAGTTGAATCAAATTTATATAGAGGATAAATATTTAAACTTTCAGATATTTATAAAAAATTTAAAAATATTTTATCTTTTGTATTTTTAGTCCTTTTATATTTTAATTATTTTATTAAAATTTTATCATTATAAATTTATTACTGTAAAGGTGAAGATCATGTATATATATTTGAGATGAATATTAAAAACATATTTCAAATTTTTTTTCTTCTCTATAAGATATAATTAAATTCAAGTCTGAATATTTTTGATTCAATTAAAATTCTATAATACATAAATAAAATAAAAATAACATAAGACTATATTGATTTTATTCATCAAATTATATTTAAAAAATAAAAAATAATTTTTATGGGTAAGCACTAAAAAATGTGTAATTGTTCAATCTTAGTGGGTGTATTATAAAGTGCTGATCTTATTTTTATTAAAATGAGCATACAATTTTGATAAGTTCTAATTTTATTATGATATTTATTCTGTTGTATGTATATAAATATTATTGTTTTTTGTTTTATTAAATATTTTACAGAATTTTTTTTTTGAAATTAAAATTAGATAATTTTATTATACAACTAAATTAAATGCTATGAGCAAATTATTAAGCAATGAAAGTTTCATCATAATATCTTGGTATTTTAAAATAAACATAATAAATATCCTTTAAAAAAAATGGTCAAGTTCCCTCACCCAATCTCTCTCTCTCCTTCTTTATATTGCTCTTTGATCCCTCTCCATCACCAGCCTCGTCCCCCCTTGCTCTCATGGGCAACAACTTGGTCTCTCCCTGTTTTCCGGCAGCCACCCACGCCGCCTCCGCCACCACAAAGCTCATCTTTTGGGGAGGAGCCACCCGCCTCCTCCCCTGCCGGCAACTTGCCGGCGAACTCATGTATCAGTTCCCCGACAGCCTCGTCTGCCACGCTAACTCCTTCTTCATCGGCCAACCCGTCCCCGCACTAGCCATCCAGGACGAGCTAATTTCCGGCGAAACCTACTTCGTTCTCCCCTCCGACCACCTGCCCTGCGGCACTCTCACCGCCGCCTCTCTCGCTCTGCTCTCTTCCACCAAAGGCCAGCAATCGCCTTTCGTTCACGGAAAGTGTCCGTTTGAGTATGTAAAAGGAAATGATGGGAAATCACATATAAGGGTGCTTCCGGAGTTTATTGAGAGAATGATAAGTGGCGACGGCGCCACCGCCGCCGGAGAGGGGAAGGGAGGTTGCGGCGGGGTTTGTGAAGAGATATGTAGTACGCCGGAGCTGAAGAAACAGTATGAGCAATTGGTGGGGTCGAAGAACCGGCCGTGGTCGCCGAGGTTGGAGACGATTACAGAGAGTAATTTTAAGGTGAGATTGTCTCCCGGCAGGATCTTCGGGTGCGATAGAATCTAATCGATGTATAATTGGGTGAAACAAATATAGAAAAAAGAATTGAAAAAGGACTTTCAATATATTTTGTATTAAGATGAGCTTATTGACCTTAGATTTTCTCTAAGATTAGTGCAATACATGTGATATTCAATAATTACACTAATCTCAGAAAAATGAAAGGACATTGAAGTATGTCATGAGGTAAAATATGTCGGGATATCCTTATATTATTTTTTTTTGCACTTTGGATCAAAATATTCTGAGCAAAATTTAGATTTTGTTTGATATAACTTTTTTATTGTTTTCTAAAATAATTTTTTTATACAAAAATTTCCTTACATCTACGGAAAAAAAAAGACTAAAACTTGTACTAAATGAAGTCTTAGGTTT
>NW_021318641.1:5200-12306 GCF_001605985.2 Dendrobium catenatum
TTTTTTTTTTGGGAAAAAAAAAAAAAAAAAAGATGATTCTGCCCTTTGTTTAAAGTAGTTATGGAAAAAGTTTTTTTTTTTTAAATTGTTGTAAAAGCATTTCCCTACCATAGAAATTTTTATAGTAAAAAAATAGTATTCAGACAAAAATTGTGGTTGTGATCTGAAAGACAAAATATTAAGAAAACTTTCCCATACGAACCTTTAATCATAGGAGGATATGATCTCCATTGTGCATTGTTGATAAATACAATGCACAGTGGGGGAAAATCATAATTAAAAAAATTGTTTACGAACAAAAAAAAAAAGACCCTCAAAGTTTCATTTGGGAGAATCATGCTTTAATTATCTATCACTAGTAGTTTTATCTTAAGGGAAATTATCAGTAGAATTTAAGTTTAGATGGTTGAAGTGAAGGAATGCATCGGGCTTGTTGTGCGATAGAAAAGTCCCCATCAAATTTAAGGAAAAATTCTATAAGATGGTTGTGAAACCTGCAATGATTTATGGTGCTGAATGTTGGCCATTAAAAGAGAAGCATAATACTAAGTTAAGTGTTGCATAGATGAGGATGCTCAATTGGATGAATGGCTTTACCCTTGGATGTAGGATATGAAATGAGCATATATGTGAAAAGGTTGTAGTAGCTCCAGTGGAAGATAAGATTAGAGAGAGTCGTCTTATTGGTCACGTCAAACATAGGCCTTCCGATGACCCGGTTAGGAAAGTTGATTCATTAGATTTGACTTATGTTAAGAAAGATAGAGGTAGACTTGGTTAGAAAAAATTAGAAATGATCTTTCTTTATTAGATTTAAAAGAGAATTTGACTTTTAACATAACACAATGGCAAAAAAGGATTCATGCAGCCGACCCCACGTAGTAGGACAACGGCTTGATATTATTGTTGTTGTAGTAATAGTTTTATATTAAATGAAATTATTTTATATAATGCACAATTTGGCCTTGAAATAAAACAACCAACATGCAAACAATGATCTGTATATGACAATATTTTGGAAGTATATAGCTATGCAGAGCCCAATCTACTCATCTTTTTGGAATTTGATGTAATTAAAATTAAGACACATCAATAACAAATTAATTAGAATTTACCCCTTCAATGGTCAATTTTTTTTACAAAAAATAAATTGCAAATAATAAAGGTTTCAATTAAACTATCTTAATATTATTTTATTACTGAGAAATATACTTTCAAATAATTAATTATATTGAAGCTCATTTTTATTATAATTAATTTTTGTAATGCTATCATTAATATTTACATAATTGCTTTGACATAAAGTAGAAACATTCATGTTTTATTCAATCTTACAAAATTTAACTTGACAAATAAGTTCATTATGATCTTGCATAGAATAATTATTTAAGAAAATAAATTTAATTAAGCATTAGTCAAATAAGGCGCTTGTGAAGGTTATTCCTTTTCTTTGTTTTTTTTTTTTTCTTTTTTTTTCAACAAAAATATATTTTTTTATAAAGGAATTTAATTATAAGCATTCTATATTTTAAATATGATGATTAGATATTAAAAATTAAATATTTTTTTGTAAAAATTAGATTAACTCTTCGTTTGGGATAGATTTCTAATTAAAAATTTGCACTAAAAAATTGTTTTATATAGCAATAGAAAAGCTGTCCAAAACGAAATCTAAAATATCCTTTTGGATATACTCATTTACTTCTAAATTTGTGTGTGGTGCTTCTTTGAGTTGTGGCTAAAGATATTTATTTAATTATTAAAAAAATATTAGAATTAAGAGTTTTATGCATGCAAGTAATTATCACACCATTAAACCCACTTTTAGCATTTAGAGTTTTTTTTATATATTTTTTATGCCCTATGTACTCATCCTTGATTCAACTATATTTTGAATTAAACATCTATTTTGTAGACAACATGAGCCAACATTGCTGCTGAGATTATTTTTATAGTTATAAACATCATTGAAAAGTCTAATGAATTTTATGAGGATCATGCAAATAAGCTTTATGGTTACACTATATCAAAGTTACAAACTATTGGAGACTATATCCTCCACATGAGGGATACCATTGTATTTATAATTTTCATATGTTTAGGATGTCTGACTAAGTACTTACCAATCTGCTAAAAAAGAATGGGCAATCGAACTTATTTAGGTTTTATTTGTGATATATTTCTTACTATTTTTAAAATCAGCTTTTTAGTATAAAAAATTAGAATTAGAAATTTTATACTAAAAAACTACTTTAAAAAACAGTAAGAAAGATATCTCAAATGAAACGTTAAACTTAGGTGGTAGTGGTAATTGATCTTTCGATCAATTCAATTGGTTGACTAGCTATTAGTTTTATCTTCCAGAGAATTATTGATTTATCTTATGATCTCCTCAGTCCTTCAAGTATTTTCCATTGCTTTCCTTTTTGCTTCATGATGTAGTTTTAACTAGGCAAAACAAATCCACAATTTGATTTAGATTTTTTTGTGAAGAGTAGCAATTGGTATTTGTACTACATTTGATTCACCTAAGTTATTTTTTGATGGATTGTAGTAGTCTTTGGGTTGAGATGAATACTTTCTCCCAAATCCTTGAACTTTCTTTGAACTTTGTGGTCATTCAGTATTTTTCATAAAAATTTTCTCTTATGTTTTTCCTTTATTATTATTTTTTTGTTTATTATGAGCGAACCAATCTAATTTTTTTATATATATTTGTTGATGAAATTAGGGGTGTTCTTTTAGCAAATTGTTATTTCCTTCTTGGGAGGCACATCTTGATTGAAGATGGATTTTTGGGTTATTGTTGCTCAAAACACATTGTTTTTAGACTTCCATGTGTTAAATCATTGTGTGCATTTGTAGCTATATTTTCTTTTCTTGAAACTATGTATGATTTAATCATTGGTGGGTAAGAGATGTAGATAGTTGGTACTAGTATTAAGTCTTACAGGCTCACTCAAGCTATAGATGGTGCACTATTTTTTTATCAATCATATACACACACATACACAGAGACAATCACATATAGCTCTTTATAATATATCAAAAAGACTATTTTAAAGCATTAATTATCTTATTAATTTTTTTATTTGTTTGGACCAAATTGTAATACCATTCTAAGCAATAAGATTTTTCATTTGGGATTACAAATCTCTATAATCCCTTTGGGGGTCCCTATAAGGACTAGGGAAAGGTCATTGGTTTAGGTATATGATCCTCCACAAATTCATTTGCATGTGGTCTGCCATAAACATTATGGGCCTTTGTAAAGCATTTGAGGGCTCTCTTCAAAGCATATTTATGAAAGATAATGTCTACAATTTGGATCCATTTAAGATTTAAGATCTCTCTAATTTTCCTAGCAATACTTTACATTTCTAAGCTAGTTTTGAATTCTAATGCATCCTTATATATAATACCTCATTATTTTCCTAAAATACTATTTGAAACCGCTCATAATTTTCTTACAAAATTCCTTCAAAATTGTTCATGTTTAAAGATCTCTTGGAGTAATCTTGAGCAACAAGGTCATAGCACAATCATATCATAATTGAAGTGCTATGTAAGACATGGTTTTGTGCAATTTATATTTAGGTTTCTTTCTTCTATTCTTATGATTGTTTGCTAAGTCTCCTAGAAAAGGCTTATAGAAGCCTTCTTATTTATAATCAAGGTAAGGGTCTTGTCTCTCTTCGAATAAAGTTATTTTCTAACAGTTTTTTGGTTATCCACCTGGCAGACGAATCTTACATTTTGTAAAAATTTCTATCAAATTCTAAATTTGTTTTTATCAATGAAGGTTTGTTTGTGATAGTTGTAACTTTTTTAAAAGTGATTCTAAAGCAGTTGTGAAACAAATAACTTTTTCGAAAACTACTGTAAGAAGCAAATTCCTGACATTGAAATTTTTATAAAGCTGAGAGAAAGCAATAGCCAAACGGAACTATGATTTTAATATAAGAAGATAAAGAAGGAAGAAAGTTGTCCCAAAAAGATCCTAAATCACTAATCTTAACATGAAATATTAAATAAAAAATGAATGTATCAATAATTATGTTGTAGATAAAACAATAAATATTAAAGATAGTTATATAAAACTAAAAACTTATCATGGTTACATAAAAATTTTAAGATAATTAATATTTTTCTTAGAACATCTCACTAATATTACATTTCATTTTAAAGAATATAAAAAGAAATACCATTTTGAAAAGAAGGCATCCCAAATTTTCTTAGAGATTTTATTTTTAAAATATATTATTAATAAAGTGTGAGATATATGAATACTCAAAAATATAAGAAAATAATTAGTAAGAGATTCCTACAATTCATACCATTATTTTTTTTTTTTCTAAATGATTTTTCTATTTTTTTAAGAAGCTCTGCTCTATTTTCCCTTTTCTTTCACAAATACACTGACAATTCATCCATAGACTATATATTGAAAAAAAAAAATATATTTATTTAAAGATTATCAAAGCTAAATGAACAGGCACATTTTATAATGAATCTCTCCTGATTTTTTTTTTATTTTTACATAGTTGTATAAATAAAACATAAATGGCATTCCATTAATTGATTTAATATAATTACATTGCATTAAAAGAATTAAAATCATACAAAAAAGTTGATATTTCTTGAGAGTATGTTTGTTTTGCCAAATAATAATAAATATAATGTATGAATTTTTTATTAATCATTTGAATTTGAAGTAATATTTTTTTGTTTAATTTGAAGTAAATTTATTCAGACTATAACTCAATACTAGTGATTTTGTATGATGTATGATGATCTTTAAGAATAGGTTGGGCAACAACCAATAGTGGTTAGTGGCATCGAGGGAAAACATAAGATAGCCGTCCGGCTAGCAATCACTGGTGATGATCGATTATCAACAGCTGACTAGTTTGTGGAGAGGGACGACTGGCAATGGATGACGAGCAGCAGCCAGTGACTTGCAGTGACAATAAGAGGCTCCTGGTGCGTGGCTCTTCACATAGATGCATTTGAAATTCTAAATATATTGAAAATGAACTAGATAGTAAATTTCGGATACAACAATTTACTCCCAGTTTGCTTTTCTTCCAAGCAAACACCAAAAATATCATTAGTCTTACATTTACTTTAGATGTTAATACTAGCAAACTATAAATACCCTAAAATAGAGAAAGCATTCAAAATCAATAGCATATACTTTAATATTTATTTTTTCTTTTTTAACATGCATGTTTCTTGAAGAGTTTACATAATTCAATGAGATCCATCTACATCCAGGATAATGAGAGAGATAAATCTCCACGGTTCTAATATTCTACCTCTCATTCACTCTTATTCCCTCTCTAAACTTGAGTATTATTTCTCCACTAGTTATGCTCACTCAAGATAAAAGGCATGCCAACTCTTCCATAGCTTCTATTACAACCATCAATTTCCTTTGACTTTTAACAACCATCATCAATGTTGGGGATGAAACACACTCACCTTGATATGTTGGTTGGAAGCTTAGGCTATCAACTAAGAGGTCTTGGGTTCAAATCTTGTGTATGCGATGTGTATGTGAATTTGTCTTAATTGGCCTAAATATTCTAAAAAAATGTTGAGGATGAAAGTAAACACCTCAATGAAACAAGCAAAAAACAAAAGTAGCGGAAAGTAAAAGGATACTAGAATTTAACGTGAAAAAATCTTAAATCGAGAAAAAATCACAGAGCAACACCACACCAAGAAATTCACTGTGAAAATTAAGAGAAATAAGTATAGATCTATCTTCTCTCTCACTCTCTCCTTGAATGTCTTCTCCCTTGCACCATTCTCACGCTCAAAACAAAAGTGAAAGTCAAGATAATAAACCCTGAGGGACACCACCCTTGAGAAAATGGAGAGAGAAAATTATTCAATTCGCCTAAAAGCGCTACAGCTAGCTCTAGCTTGGAGCGTTGTGGCAATACACAATGTTGTGCTCTGCTCACTGTTGTTTCTTTTAGCAAACTTTGCAACATCGAGGAGCTTGGGAACACAATGCTAGGGTGCTTGGGTACACAACTCCGGGGCGCTCGGGTACATAACGCCGGGGCAAAACACCTGAACCCAAGCAATAGTAGAAACCCGTAATTGTTCAAACTCTAATCACTACACCAATCATTTCTACGACCTCTACTTTAACATCATATTAATTAATGAATGAGAAAAATAAGTGATGCCTAGAATTCTGCCTAGAGACTATCGCTTTCTTCTTTTATAGAGCAAAATGTGTTGATAGGTATGAGAGTTTAAATTTGAATAAGATATTAAGTTAATAGCTACTAAACTAAAAAATCAACTTCATATGTGATAAATATTATCCAAGATTTTCATGGCTTAAAAATGGCCTTGAATCAAATTTTTATGAGGAAGATAATTAAAATTTTAGCTCTATACATCTTAACAATCTCCAACTTAGAAATTAACTTCTAATATGTTATCTTTAGAGAGAAAATCATCTTTGTGCCACTACCAAAAATATGACGTTTTCGCAACAGTTCATAGAGTCAGTTTATAAACCGTTAATGTAGAGAGGTATAGACATTGGTTTTAACCGCAACTAAAATCTCCTAAATATTCCCAACTTTATCAGCCAATTAGTAACGGGGGTTTTAAACTACTGCAGTAAGTCATAAAAAGTGTTGCGAAACATTGATTTATTTAGTAGGGCGTGGATACTCTCTCAAGTAACCATAGTGTTTGACTAAGACTTTATATTGAATCGAAGCATTTGTAATAAACATATTATCATCATAACATTTTGTAATGTTTGCAAGTAAGACAATCCATCAAAAAATAGGTTCCAACTAAGTAAAATTCACCCAAAAAAAATAATGCTGGACTTCTATTATAATAAATTATTAGTAATTTCCAGTAGTCATGCAACCACAAATAGGTTTCATTTGGGACGATTTTTTATTGTTTTTTAAAATAATTTTTTAATACAAAATTTTAAATTTTATACTAAAAAGCTACTTTAAAAAGCAGTAAGAAAACCGACAAATCAAAAAATTCTTGCTAATTTGATGTCCATAGTTATCAAAAAAATGTTTAACTAAATGGTCAGTTTACCTAAAAAACAT
>NW_021318642.1:0-2115 GCF_001605985.2 Dendrobium catenatum
ACTTTATCTCAAAACAGACAGCCCCGTAGTGGCGCCAAATTTAGTGCTCTAAATAAGCTATGTATTAGCCTATTGAAGGTAGTTTGTTTCCCATATAATAATCACTTTTGCTTAAAAGTGGTCTTACTGCTTCTTAAGAAAAGTGTTGAGATGTAAGAGTATTTTTCGTAAGAAAATTGTCAAATTTGTTTAAAAAATAAGTAGGTCTATATCACACAAAATAGCTTTCAAAAAATCTGTTTTCCACAATAGTTTTATATTTACGAACCCTTATGCTTTGTTTGCAATAATATTTTCTAATTGTTGTTGTAATAGTTAAAATCACCAAAAGAACGAGTATATATATGGGTGAAAAAAAATCCTAAAAAGGTGTAATATAAATTATAATCGAGAAAATACTTTTTAAAAAATCACAGATTTGATGATCAACACTAGGGGTGTAAATTTCGGGTTGCGGGTCGGGTACAGGTCAAACTCGTAACTGACCTGATTCTATTTGGGTTGACTCTAACCTGACCTATTCTTGCAAACGAATCGGTTTGTTCAACTCGAACCCAACTCTTTGGGTTTCCGGGTTGACCCGACCGATGCGATACGGATTAAAAGCATTTTGCTGAAGAAGCATGCGAAAGGGAGGAAGAAGCGCGAAGATAGCGAGTTGCGAGCTCCCGTTGCTACTTCCGATCAATCGAACGGACCTGACAACGAGGCAGCGACAACGGACCAATGCCGCGGTGCGTGGGACAACGGTGATGGCAGACGCGATTGACACGGATTGCTGATGCAACCCTATCGGCTTGACGCGTATGGCTGGTGGATGCTACTAACGGCTGACGTGGCAACGCTTCAAATGCAACTGACGCGACCGGATGGACAAAGAATGTGAAACGGCCGGTCTAGGTTAAATCGGGTTGATTTTGGGTTTCGTTGATTTTGGGTTTCCGGGTCAACCCGAACCCAACCCAATTTTATAAAAGGGTCAAAACCCAAACCTGAACCCGCCCCATTTCTCAAACGGGTTGACCTTAACCTGAAATTTTCGGGTAGGGTTCGGGTTGAGTTTTTGGGTCGTGTCAAATATTGACACCCTAATCAACACCAATAGAAAGCCCATCAACCATTAAATAATCAATGAAAAAAAGTGCAAGGAAGCCAAGCAAACCAAATAATCGAAACTTCTCCTGAAGCTGCAAAGAGAATCAAATTTGTTATATTATGCGATTAAGTTGTCATGAATTTGATGATGTGGAAATAAGACCTTAAGAATGATTTTCTTGCGATCAGAAGCTATGGCAGGAATACTGGAACTAGCCATCAAGTGAAAACTATTCAAAATAAAGTTGCTAGATTGCCTTAGAATGTTGAATGATGCAAAATAAAGATATTTGAGCTTTGTATAATATTGGTCATAGCACAAGCAATAAAAAGATGAAAACTATGACCAATCATTCAGAAATAGTTGATGAGATTCAAATGAATAAGAAGTCTATGAAAAAAAAGTGTTAGAATAAGTTTTCTAGTCATTATATTTGTTTTAAGAAAATTGTAATATAAAAATTTATTGCTTAGTCATCCATATATCGCGTTAATTTCAAAGCAAATCCAATAATTAAAAAATTAACCAGCTGGTGCAAAAAAATAGCTACATTTGTGCTCCCTCCCATAGCATCTACCGGCCACTTCTTTGAAAAGATGCCTATCATCCCTTTGTGTTTTGGAAGTTGATGTATTATTGGTATCTATGATGGCCAGCCAAAAAGGATTAATTAATTTATTTTTTAAATTTATTTGCTCTACAGGATATTCAGATAATTATTTTTAGTAAAAATAATAGTTCATTTCTTCTCCTTTTATCATTTGCTATTGCTAGAAAAATCAAATCATTCTTTAATTATTAAGTGAAATGTAAGCCTCCAACAAAATCAATAAACTGCAATACTTTTTCCCTTTCTTACTTTCCATAGAAAGTGACTCTGCAACTGATTCTTTGTGTACACAAAAAAGGTTTAATTAATTTATTTTTTGTTTTATCAGAAAAGAGGTTTTTAATTTTATTCCTGCTTAAAAATTTCTCTCCCTCCTCCAATGTCTTCTATTATGACTTTATTGCTTAAG
>NW_021318642.1:2215-21363 GCF_001605985.2 Dendrobium catenatum
TATTAGAATGATTCTCCTGCTGCTCAACCTGCTACTAGTATTGATCTGATAATAAATCCTGTCTTATCTTTCTTCACATTTCTTCCTTGTCGAATAAGGATAAGGGTTCCTGATTAGAGCACCAAGAAACTCATTCCATTGGCCGCTCTTGAGATCTATTTGTTAATTGGTTGAAACAGGGGATCTGGGATAGAATATAACTATGTGCTTTCCTTCTTAAACAAGGATGAGGGCAGGGCAGACAGCAGTCCAAGCTATAGAAGGAGAGGAGATAGGCTCGAGCAAAGCGAGAAGAACAAAGTAGCATTTACATTAGATTGAGTTGGTTTGTTTTTCTGTGTATTAGTTTTTCCCGCATGAGCGGGAAAGACCTTTATGTAGTGAAGCCTGCTACCAGGCGCAACAAGATCGAGTTGGTAAGAAGAAAATCTTGTTTCCTACTTGGATAGATCTTTATAATCTATAATCTATAATCTATAGAATGTAGGGGGCCCTTTTCCTTTTTATATAAATAGACTTCGATTTGTATAAATATGGTAGATAGGCATATCCAATCTTTCTCCATCCATCAGTTCCCAGTTGTTCAACACATAGTAGAGCAGTTTGGTAGCTCGCAAGACTCATAACTTTGAGGTCACAGGTTCAAATCCTGTCTCCGCAACATTTTTGCGTAATCCCCTTTTATTTTGTATTTGTAGTAATTAATGATTTTTTTTTGTTGGGATGGGTTCACGAAAGACTAAAATATGGTATTGACATAGAGAGTGCACTGGATGTTGAACCACATTTAGAAGTGTGCTTGCTCACTCTCCAAAAAGACTCACTTCTAGAGGAGCGGGGGCTCTCTACAAGGTAAGTAGATTATAGTCTAGTTTTCTAGAGACAGTTCAATATCCTAGAATCAATCCCCACTTCTCTAGCCATCCTTCTGCTTTCTCTTGTGCTAACTAGCCTTCTGAAGCTCTTTTTGAACTACTGTTTGACATTGCCTGCTATGAAAGATCAACAAATTGATCGGTGGGCGCTCCCTATCCAACAGGTACATTCCTTATGACTCTGATTGTGGTTGACCTTAGATTTTAGACCGATTCTTCTGCTACTCAACATGCTAGAAATTGATAAAATTTGGAACAGAGTAATCTTGTTTTTGCTTCAAACTAAGCTAGTCGCTCGCTTTCGTTCAATGCACAGCTAGGCTAAGCTTTGTTGGCCCAATTGCCCATTATTGACCCACAACAAATAGCCAAATCAGACGGAGTTAGTGCTCGTCTCTTCTCTGCCAATTTAGATGGTAATACTCTTTTTGGGATCAAGTTAGGTAATAGGAAAGCAAATTCACGGAGCATGGGATACCAAAAGGTTTCTTTTCCACTAAACAACGGGGCACTAGTTTGGGATTTACACAAGGCAACTCAGCTTGAAAGCATCATCCTTGAAATTCAAGGTGTCATTCTTTTCCATTAAAAAAAATCTTCCTATAAGAGATCAGGTTCACAAAATAACAGAGTTATATATGGTTGTCTGAAGCGAAAGCTTTGATTAAGATCAGACGAAAATACCAGAACCATAAGCATAGCCCATAACTAGGGATAGAATTTTCACTAGCGCTTTCATTGTATAAGTACACTTAACTAACATCTTAACTTATGCCGTTCAACACTGTGCGCTTCCTGAATGAGGAGGGCAACCCTGCTCCTGTTAGATAAATAAGGAGTCCTGCACTAGAACTAGAACAGGCCTGAAGATCTAGGGCATTTGCTCCGTTTATACAAATAGACCTTAATTGTCTTAAGCTGATACGCCCTGCCTGATATAGGGAGCACCATTTTTATCATCCATAGGAATGAGAGAAGGTCAGCGGGTAGGTCTTCCTCAATATTTAACAAAAGAATATCCCCAGCCTGGGGACGAGCGATGACAAGAGCAGGCACAGACATGGTGCATGACAACACTCCTTTTTTCTCGCCACGCCAACCACTTAACAAGTAAGGGAAAATCCATCACTCCATCCTGTGGGTGAGTTCTCTTGAAGAAAGCCATTGTTAGCAAGTGCCTTGTACCAGCATTCGTACAAGTAGTTTTAATTCCACCAGTCAATCCTGCCTTAGCACTACCTGCGAGCCAATTGGTTTCAGAAAAAGGGTAGCATCCCAAACAACATTTTGATTAACTAGTCTTTTGGTTAATCGTGTGAAGCACATATTCACCAGCAGAATGAAATTCTAGATAACCCTTCCCAACAAGCTTAAGAGTTTTTGATCCACATCAACCATGATTTTATATCCTCTTAGTCGAGACTGGCTACCCTGAGCATGTGTATAAAAATAAAGTCTCTGCAATTGGATAATTAATTAGTTAGTTGCTTTCGTTGTTCGATACCTAGCAATTATAATCACATAAGGAATGATCATCGCCGTACAACCCACACATTATAATCCTATGATATCCTATTAGATCAGATTTACACAAATCACCTACAAGCACACTGGCATCCTCATGCCGGCAAACGCGGACTGCGGACAAAAATACTAGAGATAAGAATTACATTGACATAAAAACAAGTACCAGGTATACTGGCAAGTAACTGTCGGCAAACACATATATATAAAACCAATAGGCAGATCGACCCAATTTTACACTATCTCACAATATTAAAAAATTTCAAATTCCACTTCTCTTTAAACCATCTTTTAGGGGAGCACCTAAATTCAATGTATTAAATCTACTGTCAGACAGTCTCGCTATAAATTCACAGATGGAATCTTTCTAATACAAGATCAGCGAAACATAGTTCGGACGAATTCTCCATGAATCGATCAAGAATACTACAAGTGACGATTCTGCTTCAACAAGTCTTACTCAGTAGAAAAAAAGCAGAACAACGCGCCATGCTAATCACATTGACTCCTTTATCGTGTTCTTCTTTCTTCGCTCGGCTGAGAGTGCAGATGAGAAAGAATTATTTAAAAGTGAAATAAACAAGAATTCAAGATATGAATAATCCTTGACGTAACGCAATCCTCACACGGGGGCTGCGCAAGATTTACACTTATTTCACAACACCTATGATCACCGAAAAACCCCAACATCACATACCAACCCACTCAGAGTCGCCTCTGTAAATTCTCACTCCGACCCCTCCAAAGAAAGCCGATACAAACAATAATTCCGACGCGACTCCTTTCAGTTGCCCTACAACCATTATGAGTTAGTTGTAGGTCTACAGTATAATCTTTGATTGGAGGTGACATCTTGGTCCTACGATTAATACACACCTACGCTATACTTCCTCTTTCCAAACTCTCATCCACCCACTACACACTTCGGCTTACACCTCTCAGACATCTCTGCTCTCCCCTCTCACTAGTAACACCCGTAGAGCATAATTCGCAACATATCTATCGAATAGACGAGCTGATACCTCACTCAGCTGAGGACCCAGACCTCCCGCTCATGCTAGCCGCCTCCACCCTATAACATTCTTTTCTTTTTCATCTTGCACCTTCTACATTTTTGAAAGAAATAATAATGAAACATTAAACCATATCAGCTCATCTCTTTAGACCTTACTGAAACATGACCGGCCTCGTTCCTATCCAGTTCATTCAACCACATATCTTCCTCCCTAATCTCCCCTAAATCAAAAAGATTCGAACGACAAGTAAAATCTTAGAACTTATCAAAGATCCGCTTTTCGTATAAGTATTAAACATATCACCCCACTAGTTCTCTGTCATCATTCCAAATTGGCACAGCGGACCATATCAAATAGGCTCCAAACGCCATCAGCATTGTAAAATCATATTCAAAATACAGATCCACACAGCGTGCAATACATGAAATCACGCTATATAACACACTCGCTGCATTAACCCCAATTAGTTTATTAGAACTCATACTTTCCTCATGTCGACCGAGTCACGGGCACTCAAGAAGCAAGCATTTCTACCACTAAAAGAGAAGAGAGAGAGAGAATATTCTGTATAATACATACTGATAAGGAGAGAACGCAGGGATAACGAGCTCGAGAGCGTTAATATTCGGGAAATTGAACCGTTGGGCCACAATAACACGGAAGCAAAAGGCAAAAAAGAAGGGAACTACATTAGCAAAATTACCAAACATGCTATCATTTTAAAGTAATGAATGATTTGTTAAGAGCCACTTAAAGAATATTTATTCTATAAGGAAATAATCCCATTGCTAATTTACTACAAATCGTGTTATATGTATTCCAATTATAGATATCACATAAAATATAGCTATAATCTGTCTTGTAGTATTGAATTAGGAGCAGATATGTCTAAGATGTTATGCAACGGACGCTTACTCTCAAGCATCCGTAATCACTCCATACCACACTCGAAAGGAAACGCCCAACAAATGAATCCCACATCAAAACATATACTGGGAGAGAGAGAACCACAAATTTTCTGATCAACACCAAAACATCCTCTTTCTAAGACTGAAAGATACGGCAGACTCTAACCACAACAACAGCAGAACGTGTGCTAACTCAACAAAACCAAACTTTTCAATTATTCATACAGCAACTATGTACACATTCGCGCACACACTTACAATACGAATCTACCTTACAATGGACCTTACAATTGTACCTACGTCTGATATTTCAGAGCAGCAAGCCGAATCATGGAATATGAAATTATTATGAGAGAAGAAGAGTTAGGAGGACGAGGACGAGGTTGCGCAAACATGACCGCGGCTTCGAGAGGAGGGGAGGAAGCAAAGCCTTTAGAAAGGCCCGCAGGATTTCTAATAATGCAACAACCCCTCAGAAGTATTGCTACTCCAAAAAATCTATCATATACACATGCTATAAACCCACAAAAATATCTAATTATATAAGCGCCCAGAAAAGAGAGCCTCTCCACACAGCCAATATCTAACCTAATTCAAATCTAAAATTCTAACCCGGGGTAAATGAAAAGAGCAAAATCGAGCTTCAAAATTCTTGATATCATGATATGATCCAAAAACTGCTGTTCCACAAAAAGACCACAAAACCAGACCGCGCATGCCCAAAGTACCGCTTTCATCCATTTGCTGACGAATACACGCTCACAAAAACAATATCCAGCCGAATACAGCCGGAAAGCCAGACAGACCAAAGACAGGATTTCAGTCCAGGAAACACCGGCAGGCATATGTAGTTCATACAGAGAACCAAATCAAGCCAGGCTGCTACGCCAGAAACGCTCGGCGCACACGACGAGCAAGAACAAACACCAAACCGAGCGCCACAGCACCGTGGAGGAGGAGAAACCAAGAGAGAAACAAAGCCGCCTGCAAGCCAGTTTTAATCTCAACAAGAACTCCTGATAGACCGACCAAATTCCACTCCATGGCTTACATCTGCTCCCAACATAATTTATTAAACTAAAACATGCCTCATAATGAGCTACTCATTCTAGCTAAGCATTCTATGAAGGCATTGCACCAACTAAATTCAAGCAAACTAAACCAAACCAGAAATACAAGGTCAATCATAGAAACAACAGCAGCCAAAACGACAGATGCGACAGATAAATGGACAAGAAAATGAAGGAAGGGATGGTGGAGATGAAGAGACACAAGGACAAGGAAAGATCTCATCAGCAACAAGAAAATACAACTTGCTGTTGACCTCACCCTTGTCCTCACATCAACAACAGATGGGATGTCCCTCCACGTGCTAATCATTTCAAGCGATGCAAGGCACCCTGCTTTCTTTCTTTGTACGAAGGGCCAGCCCACCCAACTCTTCTTAGATGGGGCAAGCGCCAGACTAACCAGCAGGAGTAGGATCTGAGTTAGGATTCATATGAAAAGGAGTTTTGTTGAGTGAGTGTGGTACTAAACCAATGTAGAGTGACTGCCTTTACTAATGAATATCATCTTTCCAATGTAGGGTTTTCCCTACAGTTTCTTTGGCTCTTCCATGTTAGCTCTATTCAACAGGATATGGAGATCCCGATTCTCGAACTTGACCAAACATTTCTATTCACGTTGAGACGAAGCTTCTCTATTTGCATTGCAAAAAATGAAAAAAAGGAGTGGTATAAAGACTTTGAGTCTTCGAACATAAGTTGTCTACCTTTTCATCTTCAACAAAAACTAAAAAAAATGTTACAAATAATGAAGAAACTAATAGATTTTGGTAAGAAGCTAGATAAAAGTACTCGAGTTTTATACTTGAATGTTTACTTTGATAACCTTCTACTAATTCCTCCTCTTCTTCTGGTCATTCATTTGACAAAATGCATAGTGAATCGTCAACCCAGACGGTGTCTGTTCTCTAATGTAGACAATCACACTGGACATATGCGCATAGGAAGCCAACTCATGAAAGAAACAAGAAAAGATAGATGTAACCCTCCATTCCCTTACGAGCAGCATCACAACTCAAATCATCATTACTACGGTGTGTGTTAGGTAAAGACTTCCATGCAGATACAAAAGTAATACCTTGTTTCAGGGGAATACTTTGTATCTCAGGTATGTATATGAGAATCAAATATTTTTCCCTGGATAGGAAAAGGTGGTCAAGAGCACCGCAGAAAAGACAAAGAAAAGATAGTTCTTGTTGGCGGGAGTTGGTAGCAGGCGGAGGAGACATGGAATCTTTCTACATTGGGGTTAGTGCTCCTTGAATGTAGGGGACGATCCTCTAAACCTAGACCCTTCATTTCCATTCCAAGCAAGAGTGGGACATACTAAATTAATAAGGCTCACTGGTCGGATCAAACCTTAGGCCAAAGGACAGACAGATCAGAATAATTGGTTTAATCACTTCGTGCTATGGATCTAGAGCAGCTACAAATTCCATCGGGATATAACCAAAATAAAATTGCTCAAGAAGATAAAAAATATATGATTTTAGAACAATTTTTGGTGTTTTTTACCTTGAAAAAGTCATGTCATTTTGTTTGAAAGCATCCTATCAACAAGCCATGACACTAACTTTTTTATGTACTCTTACATTCTCAAGTGATTTGGTGTGGACAGGATTCGAACTTGCAATCTTTAGGTCATGAGCTTGATGAGTCGACCAATTTCTCTACCCCGCGTGCTGCTATAGGTTGGCAACCTTCTTCGAGATCCAAAGAAGTAGGGTTCGAAAACTTCAGAGGTAGCGATACTGATCGCAATTGCGGTTCAGCTCTCTAACTAACTATCTCACTTCAGAGGTAGGCTACTGAATTTCTGCTCGCTACAAACTTGATTTAGAAAGGTATCTTTACTAACTAACTCTCTTCATCTCGTTCCTATTCAAAGCCAGCTTGTCCGTCAGGTAACAGTTAGTCCTTTGCTTTTCAAGAGAAAAAGAATAGAGAACGCTATAAACGAACCCTTCCGCGTACCCTAACTCACCTTCATTCCTAAAAGAAAAGAGAGGACTTCCGAAGAAGGCAGTAGCTTTCTTGCGTTTTGGTTGGAGGCCCTCTGCTTTCATTCCAATTCCAAACAAGCTTGACTCAATTACACCAGCCTAGATGATCCGAGGAATGAATCTCAATAGGGGCCCATCAGTCCCCTCTTTGAAAAAGAAGAAAGAAAAGATATGCAGCTTGCTTACGACTTTGAAAGGTATATTTTCTTCTTTACCTGCTTCTTAATAACCTATGCCCCTTGGAAAAGAGCCTGAGGCACCTCTTTACTTATAAAAAGAATAGATAGAGAGAATGGGTTTGCTTAATACATGATTTTAATCACTCCCATATACTCTTTGTTTTGAAGCTCATTCTCTGATCCCTACATCAAATGAGTCTGTTCTATGCTTTTCATGCCGAAAGACTAAACCAAGAGAAGTGAGCTAATGATGCCTCCTTCATCTTCAGGTAATTGGAGCCATCCATCTTGATCTAACCGATTACTTTCTTCCACACCACAGACAAGTGAAGTAACTGCGAGCAACAAGCAACTTCAAAGGAAGGCTTAGGCGCCCTTACATTTAGGCTAGCGCATGTTGGCTCAAAGTGTTGAAGCTGGGGTCAGGTGTTTTCATCAATCGGAGATTGGAATCCATGTTGCTACTCAAAAGTAAAATCAGAGGTGTTACGCTTTTTCTCATTTTGGTGTCAAGCTATTTTTCCGCAAAACCCCCCTTATAGTATCGTCACCGCAGTAGAGTTTGACTACCAAGTTCGGGATGGATTTGTGTGGTTCTTCACGCCTAGGACACAAGAAAATAAAACCATTAACGAAGAAAGGCATGAGAGAAATATTGAGATTCATAATTGCATTACTTATAGCTTCCTTGTTCATAGACAAAGCTGATTAGGAATTATCTTTCATTTAAAGGCCGAAGGCTTGTATCTATGTGCTTCATATTGGCCGCTTCCAACAGTATAGCCATCCCTACCCTATCACATCAATCCCAAAAGCCTCTTATCCATTCTCGTTTAATCGCAGCGGGGGAGCAAGTCCAAATAAGAAAACCCCCATTGGGTTTAGGGATAATTAGGCTTGAACTGATATTGTACGACAGGTTCAGTCCAGTAATTTGTAAACCAGCAAAAGAGATACACCAAAAGCTCATTCTATTCTTTTTTCAATAATCTCATGTAGGAGAGCCTAGATGGGAAATTGAAATGTGATAATTCAGGCGAAAGAAAGGTCGATCTTTCTTGCTCCTTCAAAGTTGCACCTTTTCTCTCTTTCTTTGTTGCACAACTAAAGTTGCCTTTTCTTTTCTTGCTCTATTCTATATAGTCCATGCTCTAGAGACTACAGGAAGTATATCCAGTAGTAGATCCGGATGGATCTTCAGTTAGATTCTTTTCTTCTTAGCACAAGTAGCAAACTAGTCTCATCTTCTCTTTCTCCAACTCAATAGTATTGATGCATCAGTCGACTCTATGGATTCTTACGAATATCGATCCTTTCATCAAATCATGTCTACACGGGAAGAAAGCTTTTCAAAGCACCCGTAAATCAAATAATTGAATATTTGGAGCTTTTCAAGATTCAGATGTTCTTTCAGATTTTTCTTTGGGTTCCAAACAAACCTCTAGTGCAAAGAAAACTTTAGCGGGCGATCTTTTGTATTGGTTACTCTGAGCTTCTTCCTCTTAGTTCTAATTCTAATTGCAATGCTCCGAACCTTGCCTTTCAAAAAATCTCAGATATATTTAGTGACCACTTTGTCATAAGGAGTGAAGCCTAGCACTTTGGTTCTTGCGCAATTTGAGTCGATAAATCATCTTGCTATTTACAAAATTTGAATCACTTTCTCAACCCAGTTTTGACTTGGAACTTAGGTTCCACTAGTCAAAGAAGCTAGCTAAGCAAGCCAATAATATCTATATTTATTTGCATTAGCGATAAAGTGGGGTGGGAAGGTTTGAATTTATTCCTTTCAATTGTTCCTTCATGTGTCTAGCATTGTAATATGAGGGATAGCTCTAAGAGGAAGAATTCTCAGTCTAAGTCCTATTATAGATAAAACATAGATAGAAAGGTAAAGTCCTTCATCTCCTCCGCTTTATCTCACACTCATCTTCTTCCGCGCAGCTCTTGCTTCCTTTCCCTTTTTCGAGCGAGCTTTTGCTTCCTAACCTCTCGCACTGCTCACCACTCCGATTCTTTTATTTTGCTGTTCAAATCAAAACTCCATTTTTGTACAACGAGAATGAGTTTAATATTGCCTGTGCATTGAGATTCGTGGAACGAATCATGCCTTTATGCGTGCACCCAGATACATTGGTCGACTTCTTTATTACTGTGAAGATAGATCGAAGACGAAGATTTTATTTCGGAGTGCGGGCACTGTATGGAAAAGAGAAGGGAACAAGCAATCAGGAAAGGCATACCTAAACTAAAGTAGCACCAGTCTCACACAACGAACATCTATCTGCACGATGACTACCTCTTGACAAGAACAATTAGAAAAAATTATTACAAACAAAGCATAAGGGTTTGTAAATATAAAACTATTGTGGAAAACAGATTTTTTGAAAGCTATTTTGTGTGCTATAGACCTATTTCAATTTGAAACAAATTTTACAATTTTCTTACAACAAATACTCCAACATTTCAACACTTTTCTTCAGAAGCAGCAAGACCATTTTTAAGCAGAAGTGATTATTATATGGAAAACAAACTTCCTTAAAATAGACTAATGCATAGCTTATTTAGATTACTGAATCTGGCACCACTATGGGGCTGCTGTTTTTAAGTATAGTGGGTGTAAATTTAAAAGACTTATTTTGCAAGCTTTGATTATATGATATTTATTCTCCAGCTTGAGGGGGAGCATTGAATATTTGAAAGTCAAAATTAGGGAATTTTTTTTAGGAATAAAAGGAGAGATTGATTGTGATCTTCTGCTATGATTTTGTTTTCTAAAATTTAGGAAAGAATTATTCTTCTATAATTCTATTTTTTAACTTTTAGGAAAAATTATTCATGTCATTATTGTTCGATAAGTTTTATGCTGGCTGTCGACTACCTAACACAACCCTCCACTTTTCTCATCCAGGACTTGGGACCTGGCAACGGCAGTGTTACATCAAGGATCAGCCTTAAGCCCATATCTTTTTGCTTTAGTCATGGATGTTCTCACTAGACTTTTGCAAGAGGATGTACCTTGGTGTATGTTTTTTGCTTATGATATTCTTCTTGTTGATAAGACTAGAGAGGGAGTTGAAGGTAAACTTGAATTATGGAGGTCAACCTTAGAGTCTAAAGGTTTTCGCTTAAGTAGATCTAAAACGGAATATATGGAGTGTAATTTTAGTAGTAATAGACCTAGTGAGGGGATTGTGACTTTGGGCGATCAAGTCATTAATAAGAGTACATGTTTTAGTGATATGTGCAGTTCGAATAATTTAGCATATTTAAACCTTATTTGGGATGATTTTTTCATTGCATTTTATTACAGCTTTTAATACAAAAAATTCTTAAATTAGAAATATTTATTTTATAAAATTATCTACTCTCCTAATTGAGTCATTGGAAGGCCACTAATTTATGTGACCAAACCATCTAAGGCTGCTGTCTCTAATCTTATCTACCACTAGAGCTACTCCAACTTTTACACCTATATGCTCATTTCGTATCATGTCTCTAAGAGTAAAGCCACTCGTCCACCTGAGCTTCCTCATCTCTGCAACACTTAACTTAATACTATGCTTCTCTTTTAATGGCCAACATTGTCCAAGAACAGAGACTTCCATTGCCAAGAAATCCCTTCATCTCCTAAGCATTTCTCAACCTCTATTAGAATATCATCAGGCCCAGTAGTTTTTTCGCACTTCATATTCTTTAAAGCCTCTCTAACTTTAGTTTTAATAATACGCTTGATACATCATCAAAAATTATCTTGATCGGTCATGAATCTCGAGGCATGTGTGAGTTGTTTGAACTTTCTGCGTGTATGGTGTACTCGTGTGCGTGTTTGTGCGATTTATGCCATTGTGCATATTTTGTATGAATTTGGGTGTTTAAATAGTTGTATGTGTGAACTCTATTTATGCATGTGGGTTAATGTTCAGTGGGTAAGCATAAGGGTAATCACATGGGTGCTTGCATTTGGTGGGTGTGTGAATGTCATACGCGTTTGTTTGTGTTTGAATTGCATGCTTGTGCATATGCTGTGTTTAGATATATATGTGAGTCCATCGTCACGCCAACCCCTCTGCACTGCCAAAGCGTGCTACCCTAGGGTAAAAGTGGGAGAATTTGTAACATGCAATGTTAGTATTATACATGATTAGAGAGATTTTAGTGTTTACAATGTGCATGTATATATGTCTATCTTTAAATACATTTGAATATGTGTGAACTGTGCATGGTTATTTAAGTGTGTTGTATGTATGTCTGTTTGAACACTTGTATGTGCGATCTATATGAACTCTATCTTGGCCTGCATGTTTTTGTATGGCTGCTAGCAGTATGAGTGCATGCCTATGGGTGTTTGTGAGTGGTGTGCGCATGTGTGAACTGTTTGCATGAGAGTAACTCTCTTGAATGCTTATTTTGTATGTTTATGCGTATCATAAGTAAATATTTTATATGTATTAATTGTGTATTTGTGTGTGAACGATGTGTGCTCATGCTTATGATATTTTAATCCAAAAATAATAAGTATAAATTGACATTGTTATTTAAGTATGATTTACTAAATGATTGAGCTTGATTAATGGATGAATTCAATTTGTTAGGTGTAATTGACGTATGAATGTATGGTGTGTCTATGTGGAATGTGCATGTGTTTTATAATTGCGTGTGCTTATTAAAGGTGTGAGAATTGCTTGAACTATTTATGTATGTGCGGTATATGTACGTGTGTGTTTTGAGTGATCAAGTCAATGTGTGTATTAGCTGCATATGCTTTTAAATACTTATATATTCTTATTATGTGAACTCTCATTTTTTGCATACGGGTTTGTGCTTGGATAGTGCGACACCCCAAAATCTAAAGTGAAAGAATTTCTTTTTTTTTTTCAATTCATTGCAACCAATATTCATTTATTTACAATCTTTGTAATAACATGTATGAGTTGTATGAACTTTTTGTGTGTATGGTGTACTCATGTGCATGTTTGTGTGATTTATGCCCTTGTGCATATTTTGTATGAATTTGAGTGTTTAAATAATTATATGTGTGAACTATGTGAACTCTATTTTTGCATGTGGGTTAATGTTCGGTTGGTAAGCATGAGGGTAATCACATGGGTGCTTGCGTTTGGTGGGTGTGTGAATGTCATACATGTTTGTTTGTGTTTGAATTACATACTTGTGCATATGCTGTGTTTAGATATATATGTGAGTCCATCGCCACGCTAACTCCTTTTCACTGCCAAAGCGTGCTACCCTAGGGTAAAAATGGGAGAATTTATAACATACAATGTTAGTATTATACATGATTAGAGATATTTTAGTATTTACAATGTGCATGTACATACGTGTGATCTTTAAATGCATGTGAATATGTGTGAATTATGCATGGTTATTTAAGTGTGTTGTATGTATGTCTGTTTGAACACTTGTATGTGCGATCTATATGAACTCTATCTTGGCCTGCATGTTTTTGTATGGCTGCTAGCAGTATGAGTGCATGCCTATGGGTGTTTGTGAGTGGTGTGCGCATGTGTGAACTGTTTGCATGAGAGTAACTCTCTTGAATGCTTATTTTGTATGTTTATGCGTATCATAAGTAAATATTTTATATGTATTAATTGTGTATTTGTGTGTGAACGATGTGTGCTCATGCTTATGATATTTTAATCCAAAAATAATAAGTATAAATTGACATTGTTATTTAAGTATGATTTACTAAATGATTGAGCTTGATTAATGAATGAATTCAATTTGTTAGGTGTAATTAACGTATGAATGTATGGTATGTTTATGTTGAATGTACATGTATTTTTGAATTGTGTGTGCCTATTAAAGGTGTGGAAATTGCTTGAAATATTTATGTATGTGCGGTATGTACGTGCGCGTTTTGAGTGATTATGGTCAGCGTGTGTATTGGTTGCATATGTTTTAAAATACTTATATATTTTTATTATGTGAACTCTCTCTTTATGCATGCAAGTTTGTGATTGGTTAGTTTGACTCCCCAAAATCTAAAGTGAAAGAATTTTATTTTTTTTAATTCATTAGCAGCCAATATTTATTCATTTACATCTTTGTAATAGCATAGATTTTTACATAGACAAATTAAATTTTTAGGAATCATTATAAGTCCAAATCACAAACCTTCTTTGCCATAATATAGATATTGTAGTGCTTCAATTATACTAATGTTTTTTCGTAATTTTTATGCATTAGTTCAAATTCTTAAAAAATTGATACCTGTTGGTACAAGTGGGGGTTTTAGGACCGTCATGTGTCTATTTCACAATCGATTTTACCAAAATATTTTAAAATTGATATTCTTTTTTATGAATGTTTTTCAAGCTCGACTGTAAGGGCTCAGGTATGAGAATCTTGTAATTTTTAGAGATCTAGATTTTAAGATATAATATGATTTATATGATCTTTGTATTTAAAACTAAATAATTTGTATAATTATATAATATTATATTATTATTTTAATCTAAATATTCTATTCCATTACTTATCTATTAAAAGCCTTTAATTTCCTATTTCTATTCTTAATAGAGAACAAGAAATGAAAAATAGAAAGAAGAAGAAAAGCTTAGATTTGGGAGACATCAATTTGTTAGAGTAACTCCCATTCGGTAGTTTGGTTGTTTAAAAGAAAAAAATGGACAAAGGAAGGACTTACGTTCATTCCATGACTGTGTTTTCGTTGCTTGTGCGAACTTCGCTCTGACGTCCCGACCTCCTTCGAATTCTTCGTTGTTGTTCGGCATTGTTACTTTATTGGAGGTGGAGAGATTGCTCGAGTCGCCTCTTCGACTCATTCGTTGCTGTCCTACTTCGGCCCCAACATCATTGTTCATCTTCGTTGCTTCAGGAGGCATCTAGGGTTCACTTCCATCTTCTCTTTTTCGTCATTGCTGCTCGGCTTCATTTTTTCGCATGAGGAAGAGATTGCACGGTCGCTCCTTCCGCTCCTTCGTTGCTTCACAGGCAGAGAGATTGAACACGACACTTCTTCATCTCCTTCGTTGTTGTCCGACTCCATTGCTTCGCGGGAGGGGAGAGATTGCACACTACGCTTCTTCTGCTCCATTGCTGCCCGACTTTATTGCTTTTCGGGAGGAATAGAGATTGCAAGAGTCACTTTTTTCGCCCCTTATTTGATGTTCGACTCCCATCATAGGAGGTATATATATTAAATGAATGGGTTCTTTGGTTCCTTTGTTACTGTTCGACTATACTCCTTCGACAAGATCCAAGTGCCTGAGGAGACCTAACTCAGACCTTTTCTCCAATTCTCTTTTAAATGCATATTATAATATATAATATTCATATTTTTATTATTTATATAATATTATATATCTAATATAATAATAAAAAAGAAGAGAGAAAAGACTTTCAAACAGGTATTGAAGACCTGTGTCGTCAACCTTATGTCCGACCAGGAATGTTTAAATTGAAGTCCCGCGTCATCGATCTTAGATCAGGGCAAATGGTTTTTAAATTGAACGCCTTACGCTGTCGATCATTGATCCAGGTAGAAAGATTTCCAATTCGAAGACCATACGCCGTCGATTTTTAATCCGTGTATGATGGCTTTAAATTTGAAAATCTCGGGCCGTCATATCTTAGATTCGGCCGTCATATCTTAGATCTGTTCGGAATGGTTCCAAATTGAAGACCCTACTCCATCGACCTTAGGTCCGGGTAAGAAGAAATTATGGCAAATGCCATTCCGATTGCTCCCTAGGCGGGGAGGTGACGTCGGGAGGCTGCTGATATTTTCTTGAAATTATTGAAATTCCATTTTTTTGAAATAATTGGAGAGTAAATCAATTTGGGTTTTAATTAAGAAGTTGATTAATATAAATAATTAATTGATTAAAATAAATTAATTAAAATTAATTTATTAATTAATTTAAACAAAAGAAAATCGAGAATCAAATTTAAAATCCAAAAAACAAATTTAAAATTTGAGAACATTTAAAATCTGAGAGTTAAAACAAAAGAATTTCAAAAGTTTTGAAATTTAAATTGTTTAATTGTTTAATTAATTTATTAATCAATTGAGCAATTATAAAAATAAAAAAATGCAATTAAAAATATTTTTTTACTAATCTACATATACAATTGATATCAAATGCTCTCAACAACAGCTCTCCCACTCTCAAACACTGCTCAACAACTCCCGTCATTTCAATGAACATAAGCTCTCGAGTGTTTCTGAACAAAGCTTCAACTCAATAATGACTCCTACAACAATTTATGGCTCCCTGAACAGCTGCAAGTACCACTTACTTGCAAACAAGTAAACAAGAATTAGTGCATCATAAATAAATTAAATCAATGCTGAAAAATAATAAATCTATTTACGACAGATAGAACAAAATACTGGAAAAGTAAGGAAAGCTAAGTACTAAAAAACTAGTATATTAACAGTACTAAAAAATGAGTAGAGTAGAGGACCACTGTAGTAAAATAAGACTACGAGCACAAAACAACTAAAACATTGACGCTAGTGTCAAAACACCGAAGTGTCAAAATCACAAATTCAAACCAACTCATAAACCTTTTAAACTCTCCAAGTAACAAATTTTAAATAAATGACATCCTCTCAACAAATACAATGAAATTCAAATTAATGGGCAGACTTGTTTTTAATAACTTGGTTGTAAGACCCATTACCCGGCAACTTTCAAAGCAAAGACGTATGCCCGACCTTAGGGAAAAATTTTAGGTAAAATTAACCTAATCCTTAACCCCCAATTAAAACATGTCATTTCTAATAGAAGTCGTAAGTCCGACTTCTTAAGGAAATGTTTAGGTGATTACACAACCCTAGTCCCCTCACTCGAGTATCCTAGTATATAGGGCTTGGTTGTAAGACCCATCACTCGGGCCACTTAGCTTATCGGGCTAGGTTGTAAGACCCATCATTAGACAACTTGTAAGGAAGCAATAAGACCTACCTAACTAAAACCTTCAGTCTACCTTTAGTAAAGGTTCTAAGTCCAATTAACCTGGCCTACTTTCTAATGAAAGCCATAAGTTCCTACCCAAATCTAATTACATGGACAACTCTTATTAAAAAAACCAAGGCAAAAGTCTCAAAAGAGAATTTCATCTTTAAATAATACTTTGAAATACAATAATTATGATATTAATCCTATGTTAAAAGCTTGTGGAATTTCAATTGTAAGATCTTCTATAAAAACACAAATTCATGGGCATCATAGTCTATATGATTAGGTTATAAAGCCCGCTATAGGACAACTTCTAAGTGAAGCCATAAGTCTCACATTTTAGAAAAATTACTAAATAAATAGCAATGATCCTAAATCCCAAATAATCCAATTCAAACATATGAGCATCTTAGTCTAAAGCATTAAGTTGTAAGATCCATTTTCAGGCAACTTCTTAAGGGAAATAATAAGACATATCCCAAATCCAAACAAAATCCCCGGGCAGCTTGCTGTAGAGTTACGTTGTAAGACCCAACTTTGGGCAACTCAAAAATAGAGTAGTAAGCCTCATTCCAAATCAAATACCTGGGCTACTTTCTACGAAAGCTGTAAGTCTCAACCTAAATCTAAATACCCGTGCTACTTTCTACAAAAGTCATAAGTCTCAACCTAAATTTAAATCCCCGAGCTACTTTCTACGAAAGCCATAAGTCCCAACCTAAATTTAAATACCTGGGCTACTTTCTAAAGAAGCCATAAGTCCAGCTCCAATCTAAACTCCTGGGTTACTTCTAAAGGAAGTCATAAATCCCAAAATAAATCAATTTCTTGGTATTCTTTTAGATGTAAATACCAAAACACCTAGCAAAATTAAAACTAAAAAAAAATTCATATCTAACAACTTCAGTCTACTCTGGATCCCTGAGAGGAGGCAATCCATGGCTGCTATTGGCAAGAAACTCGAAGAGGTTTTGCTTCACATGACTCACTAGAAATGATTCAAAATTGGATGTTGAGCAAGGGCCGGCTTTTGAGCCAGTTAGATGCAAGTTTTCTTCTAGCTTGCTATGTTCTTAAAAATGAAAAGGTGACTCGTTTTACTATGATTTTCTTTGGTAGCATAGATCATTCATCGAGAATAATAAGTATTGAAGGAATGACCATAAGAATGGGCGCATCATGACATCGTAATTTGTCTTGCCCGAATGAATTAGTCTAAGCGAGCTCTAAGATCACATCTTTGGAAAAAAAAATCCATTTGGAAAAGGAGATCCAATGAGAAAGAAGCTTCTCATGAGCATGCTTAAGAAATGTTTTTTATTCGAGTAATGAAATAGCTCAACCAAGAGGTGTTTTTTGCTCAAAGGTTATTTTCTGAGAGTGACATAAAAGAAGTGAGAATGAATGAGGTATGTTTCAGCGGGAGATCCAGAATAGAATCCTTCTTTTTCGGAGGGAGGAATATGGAAAGTCGTAAGTGAAGAAAGTAAGTAAAGCTCTAAGCGACCCATATCTGGTTTCAAAGGATGAATCGGATAAGGACAATTCCGATAAAATTTCATTCTTGAACAAAAATCCATTTTTTTTTCATTTATTTCTTCTATTCCATAACTGGAACAAAGGGGGATACACAATACACCACGACAAAAGAGTATTTCCAGAAATGGTGGATTTATTCACTCTGGCTTTTAGTCGAACTATCGCTTCTCTGTTTCAGCAAACTATTGCCTTTATGTCTTAGGCGGGGGAGGGGAAAGCTTGGGGCCTATCCCCATAGAGACCCCCTAAAGGGAGCAGTTGAGAGGTTCTATCTGAGCCGAAGTGCATAACTTTTGTACGTGATCGTAGTATGTCACATCGTCTCATCCTTGCAGCATCGAAGAGGATTTCATAAACTATGTTTCGGTTCACTTATTAGGAAGATATAGTTAGGGTGGAGGTCTACGATGTGATATTAGAATACTCTAGCATTACCCGGGGAGAAAAAAGCACATGATCTGTGGGGTCGTCAATAAGTAGTTGGAATCATCAACTTTCTCGATCTTGGGCAGGTTGCTTACACGGAGGTATAGTCAGCTGTCTATTAGCAATCAACTTGTCAAAGATGGCGTATACCTTGTCTTGCTTTCATCGAAATCCCCGACTTTGGAGATCGTTCTATAAGTGAGAGAAATTTGCCTATTCATCCCCGTTTATGTTATTTTGCGCTGAAATAAGCGACTAAGAGATCACAAACGTAGATTGCTTGCTGCTAAATATGAATTGAGACGAAAGCTTTCTAAAGCCTTTTTTCAATATCCCGATCTTTCGTATGATATGCGGGACAAACATTGTTCTAAGTTGTCCAAGTTGCCAAGAAATAGTTCCTTTGCACGTGTAAGAAATCAATGTATTACTATCTAAATAGTTCCCACTCCCTTGCTTCTTAGGGGGCTGTTGTAAGAGTGAACTAAATAGTAGGTACCCGATTACCTTAGCAATTGGAGCTAAGGGCGGCTACTTCTTAGTATAGGCTTCTATTAGGGATAACCCTTCATGCATACTAAAAAGGATGTATGCATAGGCCCACTATGAAAAGATATTCGTGGGAATATAAAGGCGAGGGAGTACCACACCAAAAAATCT
>NW_021318643.1:0-1520 GCF_001605985.2 Dendrobium catenatum
CGTAATCTGCGCCGGAAATAATCCAGAGCCCTTTTCAGCGGCGGTATTTCCGGCGCAATGGACGCCGGTAAATTTCCAGCGTCGGTTCCGCCGGAAATAACGCCGTAAACTTTACGTCGCATCATTCCGCCGGAACCTGCGCCGACAATGCCGGCGCAAAAAAATCCGCCGGAAATTCCGACGGTAATCACGTGTTTTCTCGTAGTGAATAACCCTAGCCGAACGCGTACGTCTCACAGACGAACGAAAGCTATCACATCGGGCGTCCGTTCGGCTTCACATTCCCTCAAGGTTAGAATAACCTTAGCCGAACGCATACATCTTCCAGCCGTTCGACTTCATCTCCTCCACACCGTTTCGAAAGCTACCTCACCCGTGTGTTCCAGTTCCGGTTGTCGCAATATGTCGTTTCACTTCCGCACCAACATATATGCTTTTACACCCGATCGGTTAGTTCTTCATCCCGACCGTTCCAAATCCGGTTGCCGCACAAAGCCGGATGCCACACTGACAAGGTACCTTGCCGAACCCATCTCTATTTAAAACCGAAGCCATCACTTCTTTCGCACGAAGCAGTCGCCAAGCCGAATGGATCCCCATTTAATCCCAACGCATCACTTCTTCTCAAAGGTCTAAGGGCACAAAGTCGGTTAATTGATGTGCGATGTAAGTTTTCTTCTAATCATTCTTCTCCTTTAACCTTTTATGTTTCTATGGTCCTTATTTTTATTCTTGTTGTTGTGGCAATTTTTGCTTGAGTTATTGTCTTTAATCTGCGAGGTTTTTCGGGAAGAAGGGCTAAGGGCACCGAAGTGCCCAATTTTAGCATCTTTAATTTGGATTTGGTTAGGATGTAGGAGTATTGTCATCAGTTGAATTAGTTATAGTGGGAATTATTGGAAGAGTTCATTGTTTTTTTTTTCAGCCGAATTTACCCCAAAGAGTTATATTTTTCTGTGTAAGAATCATGGATTAGTATTGTGGTTGTATAATGTTGCCAAAAATTGTGAGTAGAGTTAATTGAGGTAGGATAATTCAATTGTTATGAAGCGAAAAAAATTACTTGCCCCAATCTATGTGCTACAATTAACCTTGAAGGGGGGGACCTAAAGCAGACGATTATTTCTTTTTCATCCTTTTATTTATGAAGTTATTTTGTTATTTTATATTTCGGTAAATAAAATAAAAATGATAACTTATGGAGTAAACGATTATGTCATTCAAATTCTACTATTTTATTTCATTTTATGGATTATTGCTTGTTGGGTTATAAAGATCAATTCTTTTATCATCTTTTTTTTATTGCTTTACATATACCATCAGGAAAAGAAAGCTTCTTCCTTTTTCATTGCATTGCAAATAGGATGAAAACTCTTCCTAAGCTTGCTGGTATTGTCTTCTTCCTCCCTTTCTCTTTACAGTATAAATCATTTTGTATTAATAAGAGCATTAGTCAAGATATTTATGCTACATGTGTCACGACCCGGCCCGGTTAGCTCGCAAGTGCGACAGATCGCTCA
>NW_021318643.1:1620-14634 GCF_001605985.2 Dendrobium catenatum
AGCTAAGGCAACCCTTCTATCCTGAGGGCATAGCATTTCCTCCAAAATCTTCCTAACTTTCATTAACCAATCCTCTGCCTCTATAGCTCCACCTCTCACAAATGATGGTGGCTTCATATCTTAGAATATTTTAAGTTCTTATCCATAACAGTGCCTCCACTGCCTCCAGCTTGGTCTGAGTATTCTTTATCATCTGTGTCATAGCCGCCATCATTTAAGTTAAAGAATCCAAAGTAGCATTAATGCTACTACCTTGAGACTCCACTACTGACGGTAATTCCCTCCTGACCTTTCCAGTGTTGTCATTTGTGGCATCAAGTTCAGGTTCCCCAGCCCTGAAACATAAGTTAACAAAACAATCTAAGTATTAAATAACACAAGCACCTTATACCTACCCTAACCTATAAGATCATCGTATTGGCTCTTTCATAAAAATCAATATCCTCAAATTCTTTGCTCTTATACCACTCTTGTCACGACCCGGCCCGGTTAGCTCGCAAGTGCGAGGCGGGAACAGAGATCGGACAGAAAGAAGATAAAAGAAAATTTACAAAACAATTAATATAACTCCAAAATGAAGCATCAACATAAAGAAAGAGCCACTACAATCTCCAAACATAAACTTTTTCTTTTCTTTCATTAAAAAAAAAATCACCAATAGATAGATTCAACATTAAGTTTACAAAAAGATACAAAATGGGATCCACAA
The DNA here is from genome assembly GCF_001605985.2 of Dendrobium catenatum. Taxonomy (NCBI): domain Eukaryota; kingdom Viridiplantae; phylum Streptophyta; class Magnoliopsida; order Asparagales; family Orchidaceae; genus Dendrobium; species Dendrobium catenatum. The sequence goes on from NW_021318643.1 coordinate 2,330, forward strand.
GTGTAACTTTTTTCTCTTACATTCTATTTCTAATCTTTCTATACAAAACATCAAAACACAAAAGAACCTGCCGTCCGTCGTCTCCCTACGACGGTAGGTGCGCGGTGGTTGGTCGGCCATTTACCCTTTCCTAGATCCTCCTAAAAAGTATTCCCACAATGAGGGTGAGTCTTATACTCAATAGGTGAGAATGGAAATTCAAATAAACTTAGAATCAAGAGAGAAAACTATAACATGCTTTGAGTATTTTAGCAAAAGAATCATTAATCATATAACAAGTTGTGCTCAAAGAAAAGCATACATTTACCTCAACTTTTAAATGCTTAATCCTTCCATAACCTTTCCTTTCTTCCTTTTTAAAACATCATGTCTCAAGTGATAATCTCAAATGCATATAACATGTGTATGAAACAATCATAACAGTTTAATATATATATAACTATAACACCTGTTTCAGTAGTATCACTTGTACTGATAAGGTACATATAAATTGACCATTTCCTTTTCCATTGGTTCATAGGAACTATCCTTTTCCATGGCTCATAAGAGCCTCCTTTTTCATGGCTCATAAGAGCCTCCTTTTCCATGTGATACTCCCGCGTCAACATGCACATACATATATTATTTATATAACCATAAGATATGCTTGATGTAAATCATTCTTAAACTAACCACTTGTATATTTCCTTAAAGAAATGCATGCTTGATATGCTTATGTGTGCTTTTGCAAGTAAGAGGAAGGACATGTATAGCATAAAAAGAGAAATGAGCATGTGATTCATTCTTGAATTTTACATTTGCATAAAAAAATCTTTGCCTTTGCTTTTAACGTCCATGAACTTTTACAAAGAAGCCAGAGTCATAAAAAGATATCATAATAAGCATGAAGGAATTTACCATTTCTATGTAAATATAATGAAAGAAATGTTAGCTATTATTTATATAAACTTCCATTCTACCTACCTGAATTCGTGCCCCCCCTTTCGTTTGTCCGATCAACTCTTTCCCTCCACACGTTGTATATCTAAAAGAAACATTTAAAGAAAAGCATAAGTGACTAATTACTACACAATAAACTAAACTTTAATTCTAAAGTAATAAAAGGGACCTTTCTATGTTTTGTTTAAGTTCCAAAACAAACCCTTTCCATATTTCATGAAATCTATCAACCAATTTTCTCTCATTAAAAGTTTAGGCCAAATCCTTAGATTCTAAGCATACAACACCCTTCCTCACCTCCAAAACTTCATTAAAATAAATTCAATTTTCGAAATTAAATAAATCAAAAATTAAAAATATAATTTTTCAAGCAAAACCCATGTATTTGCTTTTAAAATCCTCCCAACAACTTATGAAAACCATGGGGATCAAAAATATCATGATTGGGGAAAAACCCTAAATCCATAAACTCAAAATTTTGCTTAAACCTTACAATGTCTTTCCATAAAAACTTCCCCATACCCTTAGAAATATATTTTGTGAAGGCATTTCCAAAGAAGGTCAATTTTAAGTAAAATCCTAATTTTCAAAATTCATATTTTGATAAAAGAAATTACATACTAGGGTTTAGAAACATCACACTATCCTTCCCTAAACTTTTCTCAAAAAATCTCAAAGAAAACTTAAGTTTTCTCAAAACCCTAGTTTTCATTACTTAGGGAAAACTCAAGGGAAAGGAAGAAAAACTCTAGCAAAACACATACCTTAACCTTCCCTTAGTCTTCCCTACAATTTCCCTAGCTTTCTTAGCCGGAAAACTCGCCGGAGCCGCCACCCGAGGAGTTCCCCTCCGCCTTGCCCGTCTGCCCTTTCCTCCCCCTTCGGTTCGGTCGCACGAAGGAATGAGGGGATCGAATAGAATCGGTCCCCTTAAGGCTTAGGAGTTAAGGGAAAGGTCTAATTAACTATTTGCCCTCACTTAAGTAACCCATACTTGAATAAACATTAAGGGTACTTTGGGTATTATGAGACTTCTCTTAATTTTAATTCCTAAATTAAGCAAAATTAAATATAAGTTCTATACATCAAATTTCTTAGAATTTTGCATAGAATTTTTCAAAATTATTTCCATCGAAATCCGACAACCTCGAATTTTTCACCTAAAACTCGTCGCGACGCTTTGAAAAGCGTGCGATGTCTAAAATGACGTTTTGCGGGTTTTACAATTCTCCCTCCCTTATAAAAATTTTGTCCTCGAAATTTAAGACATGCTTAAGAAATCATACCTTAGACAAATAAGTGAGGGTAGCTCTCCCTCATCTTTGATTCCTTCTCCCAAGTAGCATCTTTCTTTCATGCTTCCACATAACTTTGACATAAGAAATCTCTCTACTACGAAGCTGCTTAACATCATAATCTATGATCTTCTCAGGTTCTTCTACAAATGTCAGATCTGGTTGGATGTCTATTACTTCAGTACTTATCTTCAGGGTTTCATCTGTAATGTATTTCTTCAAGGAAGAGATGTGGAATACATTATATACTCCACTCATGTGAGATGACAAAATCAATCTGTAAGCCACACTACCAACTCTCTCTGAAATCTCAAAAGGGCCAACATACCTTGAACTCAATTTTCCAATCTTGTCAAATCTCTTTACACCCTTCATTGGACTAACCTTGAGGAATACAAACTCTCCAACCTCAAACTCAACAAATCTATGTTTGGCATCATAGTACTTATTCTGTCTATCTTGCACAGCCTTCAATCTATCACGAATCAGTCTTATCTTTTTAGTAGCATCATCTACTAAATCAGCTCCACTGATCTTTCTTTCTCCTGCCTCAGCCCAACATAAAAGGAGTTCTACACCTCCTTCCATATAAAGCTTCATAGGATGTCATACCAATACTTGCCTGGAAGCTATTGTTATAGGCAAATTCAATCAATGAAATCTGTGTCTCCCATTTACCACCAAAATCTAGTACACATAATCTGAGTAAATCCTCCAATGTCTGAATTGTCCTCTCTGATTGACCATCTGTTTGAGGATGAAAGGCTGTACTGAAAGTAAGTCTAGTGCCCATTGCCTCTTGAACCTTCCTCCATAATCTAAAGGTAAATCTCCCATCTCTATCTGATACTATCGATCTTGGTACACCATGAAGTCTAACAATCTCATTAACATAAACACTTGCCAACTTCTCAACAGCATCAGATTGTTTAATAGGTAAAAAGTGCGCTGACTTGGTCAACCTATCAATGATCACCCATAAAGCATCATGACCAGTTCTAGATCTAGGCAATCCAACCACAAAATCTATGGCTATGTCTTCCCACTTCCATTCTGGTATAGGTAAAGACTGCAATAACCCTCCTAGCTTTTGATGTTCTACCTTAACCATCTAGCAAACTGTACACTTAGCCACAAATTCTGCTACACTTTTCTTCATCCCTGGCCACCAAAAGTATTCATTCAAATCTTGGTACATCTTGTTACTACCTGGGTGAATTGTATAACGTAAATAATGAGCTTCCTGAAGGATGTCCTTCCTCAAATCTCCAACAATAGGGATACAAATTTTGCCTCTATATCGTAGTAGCTCATCCTCATCGAGCTCAAACTCCTCCACATGACCAACCTTCACCAAATTTAAGACTCTCTCAAATTCTGTATCTTGTGGCAAGGCTTCCCTTATCCTATCCTTTAAGGTGGACTGAATGATCATCTGATTCAAAGCAACAAACTCTGCATCATTGGGCTGAACTAGAAAAAATCTGTAGCTTCTCTAGATCTCTTACCAACTCTTGCTGTTGTGTAATCATCCAACTGGCACTACTAGAAGTCTTCCTGCTTAAGGCATCTGCTACAACATTTGCCTTGCCTGGATGATATTGGATATCCAAATCATAATCCTTGATAAGCTCTAACCATCTCCTCTGCCTCAAATTCAACTCTTTCTGTGTGTAGATGTATTTTAAATTTTGATGATCCGTAAATACTTCACACTTCACTCCATACAAGTAATGTCTCCATATCTTTAAAGCAAAAATCACTGCAGCTAATTCCAGATCATAGGTTGAATAGTTTCTTTCATGGTTATTCAGTTGCCTTGAAGCATAAGCAACAACCCTTCTATTCTGCATCAATACACAACCCAACCCTTTGTGAGAGGCATCACCATAAAGCTGAAATCTATTCGTCCCTGAAGGAATGGTAAGCACTGGAGTAGTCATCAAACACTGTTTCAATCTTTGAAAAGTCTCTTCACATTGATCTTTCCATACAAATTTCACTGCCTTTTGGGTCAATCTAGTCGGTTTTGTTTATTGTCTTCATCATTGTATAGTGACCAGCCATATTATATGATTGTTATAAGTGAACATTCTAGTATGATTGGTCTAAGAATAGCTGTTCGTTTTGCCGCTTGCTTAATGTCACACAACATTCGCCGGTCTTTCTAAGCAATATGAGGCAGTCGTAGAAGCGAAAAATTTGCGACCAACATAATTCTCACCACAACCTTTGCGTTGATTATTTCTCATGATCTATGAGTGAAAATGTCACGAACCCGGCCCGGTTAGCTCGCACGTGCGAGGCGGAAACAGAGAGATCGGACAAAAGAAGATAAAAGAAAAGTTACTAAGACATTAATATAACTCAAAATGAAAATCATATGAAGAAAACCACTAAATCCTACAATAAACAGTTCTTTTCTTCATCAAAATACCAATCAAGAGTTTAACATTAAAAATACAAAAATACCCAAAAAATCTTACAGAAAGCTCCAGGCTAGTTAACCGCCAGCCTACAAAACATCAAACAAAAGAAACGCCCCTCGGGTCTCCCCTACCGACGCGTAAACGGAGGTGCCAGCCATTACCCCTTCCTAGTTCTCCTGAAAAGCTATATCCGCCCACAACCGAGGGTGATCTCCTACCAGTTCGAACTCAATTCTCATCGTAGCCTCTCGACGAATTGAAAAATATTCTATGAGTTTGACACTCATCTAACCTAATCTACAATCAGCGAGAACATATCAGATGCTTTTCGGACAGAGAAAAAACATTTTATATAACAAGAATCATCAATCATAAAAAATTGTACACAAAGAAAGAACAACCTCACCTCACTTTCAAAATGCATAATCCTTCCAGAACCTTTCCTTTTATCCTTATAGAGAGAAACAATATCCTCCTCAAAAAGTAGAATTTCAATCTGACTATTCCGTACCAGTGCTTGCAATCTCGAGTTAGAATCCATTGACAATATATTTATGGAGCGTCAACACCCGTTCAGAGAGTTATCACTTCTACGCTGAGCCACACAGGAGCGAGCGATAACTCTTGTGACCATTTTCCGTGTTCCAACTTGGTTTTCAATGGACGGCGCATCCGTATACTTTCCTAGCTCATAAGAGCTTCCTTTTCCATGGCCTAAGAGGCCTCCTTTCCTGTGATACTCCCGCGTCAACATGCACACACATATATTATTTAATACCATAGGGTATTGCTTGATTGTAATTCATTCTTAGACTACTCACATGTGAATTCTTAAAGAAGAAGAAAGAAATGGCATCTTATGTTAACTTTGCATGTAAGAGAAATGACATGAACATAATTTAAGAATGAGCATGAAATCCATGGTGTGCCACATTTGCAGAAAAGAACTTTGCCTTCGTATCACATACCATAGCTTATAAGAATATAAAAATAAAAAGTCTCATAATAAAACATAAAGGAACTTGTCATATTCAATGTAATTTGCAATTGAAGGAAATTTGTTTAAAATTCATTTGAATATTCAATTCCACCTACTAATCCCGTGCCCCCTTCCCTTCGATTGTCAGAACGATCCTTTCCTTCCACATTAAAATCTAAAGAGCCAATAAACAATGCATAAGTAAAAAGTTCCCCACACATTTCTAAATCCTTTAAACGGAAAGTAAATTTGCATAAATCAACCTAATGTCTTGTTAAGTTTCAAAATCAAACCCCACCCACAATTTCATGGTATCTCTCACTTTCGCATTATCCATTCCCAAATTTAGCCCGTATTTAAACCAGATCTTAAATTAGCATAACACTTTCTCCTACAATTCAAAAAATAATTTAAACATTAATGACTTTCTTGGATTAAGGGAATCTATAATTAAGAAAACTTAGTTAAATAATTCTTAGAATCTCTAAAAACCTTTTCGCTCTAGGGATACAAATTCCTTAATTCCCAGGGAGAAACCCTAAATTTCTAACTCAAAGTTTTTGCTAAACATAGTGTCTCACATAAAACCCTTCCTCAAATTACTAAAAACAATAATTGGAAAACATTTTACAAAGGGAGATAAGTTTTTTAGGCCAAACCCTAATTCTCAAAAATTTTATTATTCACAAAAACTCAACTGAATATGGTTTAAGAAAACGCTTCCCTAAACTTCCATAGACTTCTCTCAAAGAAAACCCAAAGGCAGGAGAAACCTAAAAGTTTCTCTAAACTCCTAATTTCATCTCTTCCAAAAATCTCCGAGGAAAAGACGGAGAGAAATTGATTCTAAAAGCTTACCTTTCACTTCCCTTAGTTCTTCCCTACGTTGTCCCCAGAGGTTGGCCGCCGGAACCACCGCCGAAGCCACCGTTCTCCTTCCGTCCGCCTACCCAGTCCGCCTCCCTCCCTCTGTTCCGTGCTTTCGGTTAGACTGGTGCTCCGAACGAAATAATTGAGGGGACCGAAATAGAATCGGCCCCTTAAGGTTTAGAAGTTAAGGAAAGGCCTAATTACCTATTTGCCCTCACTTAAGTTAAACCCTACTAGAATAAACATTTAGGGGTAGAATTGGCATCTATGAGACTTCTCTTAATTTAATCTTTAAATTAAGCAAAATCAAATATAAGTCCTTATACATCAAAATATTCTTAAATTTGCGCTCATTTTATAAAATTATTTGACGTCGAAATCCGACAACTTAAAATTTTCATTAAAAACTCGTCCGACGCTTTGAAAAAGCGTGCTATGAAGGTCTAAAACGACGTTTTGCGGGTTTAACAAATTCTCCCTCCCTTATAAAAATTCGTCCTCGAAATTTAGGACAAGGAGAAATCATTACCTTAGTCAAAAAGGTGAGGGTGGCTTTCCCTCATCTTAGATTCCTTCTCCAAGTAGATCTTTCTCAGATCCATTGCTTCCACATACTTATAACATAAAGGAATCTCTCTGCTACGAAGTTCTTAACATCATAATCTAGAATCCCTTCAGGCTCCTCTACAAAAGTCAGCATCTGGTGGATATCTTAAGCATTCAGTACTGATCTTCTGAGTTTCATCTGCAAATGTATTTCCTCAAGAAGATAGTGGAATACATTATTGTACTCAACTCAAGTGAGATGGCAAAATCAATCTGTAACTACACTGCCCAATTCTCTCTGAAATCTCAAAAGGGCCAACATACCTTGGACTTAGTTTCACCAACTTTGCCAAAATCTCTTTTACAACCTTTCATAGGGGCTAACCTTGAAGGAATACAAACTCTCCAACATTGAACTCCACAGATCATGTTAGGAGCATCATTAGAATACTTACTTTCTGTCTATTCTCAGAACAGCCTCAGATCCTATCACAAGAATCTCAGCCTTTATCACCATCATCAGATAGCAATCTATTCTCAACTAGTCAGCCTACCAGATCTAGTCGATTTCTTTCTCTCTGTCTACAGGCCCAACATGAAAGGAGTTCCGTACCTCTCTATCGCAATACAAAGCTTACATAGACGTGTGTCCATATGCCTACTAACTTGCTTTGGGAAAGTATTGGTGTATATGCAAAAATTCAATCAATGGAAGTGTAGTGTCTCCCATTTTGCCACCAAAGTCAGTTACACAATAATCTGAGTAATCCTCCAAGTTCTGAATAGTCCTCTCTGTGCCATGCTGATATTGTGGTTGAAAGGCTGTACTGAAGTGGAGGTTCTGGGCTGACCCATTGCCTACCTTTCAAACTTTCCTCCACACATCTAGAGGTGAAATTCTCCACTCTAATCTGAAACTATTGATCTTGGTAACACCATGAGAGAGCCTTAAACAATCGCACTAACATTAAAACACTTGCAACACTTTCCTACAGAGCGAGTCAGATATGCTTGGCCTTAGGCCAATGCAAAGTTGTGCTTATTGGTCAATTCTTATCAATTGGAATTCACCGCATTCCAAGGGTGCAATTCAATGACCAGTTTCTGGACCTTATGCGAATACGCAAAGCCACGAAGATCCGAAGTAGCTAATGTCTCCCACTTATTGCCCATATCCGTGGTTATAGCGCATTTGATAGGCTTGCGTGCGCAATAAAGACCTTCCAGTCGGACTTTTTAGATTGTTTCCACTTTATAACCGAACTCATGGCAGAACTGCTACACTTAGCCAACTAAATTCTGCGTTACACTTCTCATTGCGTGCCCTGGCCACTTCAGACATAAGTTATTCCTTCAACATGTTGATACGATTATTGTTACTTGTGCCTGAAGTAGAATGTGTAATAACTCTGATAACGTGTGCCCTTTCACTGAAAGAACAATGTTACCCCTTTCCTCGAAAATATACTCCAGCCAACACATGGATACAAAATTTTGCCTCTATACCTAGAGTTCATCCTCATTCAAGTCAAACTCCTCCACAATGACCAACCTTCACCGGCATATCTTAGACGTTTACTGCACAATTCTGCATCTTGTTGCAAAGCTTCGTCTTATCCATCCTTCAAATGTTTGACTCGATACAGTCACTCGATTCAAGGCAACAACACTGCATTCAGTCGGGTGTTGAATCTCTACCAGGAAGGTCGTACTAACTTCTCCAAGTCTTAATCAAATTCAAGCTGTTGTGTAATCATCCGAATACTAGGCACTGGAGTTTTCCCTTGCTTTAACAGCATCTGCAGTACAACATTTGGCCTTGCCGGATGATATTGATTCCCAAATCGTAGTCCTTGATAAAGCTCCAACCATCTCCTTAATGCCTGCAAAGATTCAACTCTTTCTGAGTGAAGATGGGAAGTATTTTAAACTTTGATTCGACAGTGAATACTTCACACTTCACCCCATACAAATAAGTTCCATGATCTTACAGGGCAAGATAAAAAAAAAACTCACTGCCGCTAACTCCAAATCATGGGATAGGATGAGTTGCCTTTCCATGTTCTCTCAGTTGCCTTGAAGCATAAGGCTAATGACCAGCCTATCCCAATTCTGCATCAATACAACAACTCCAATCCCCTTTTGTGATGTACGCATTCATCTATTACAAGCTGAAATACCTAGTCCGTACCCCCCTAGAGACGGAATGGTAAGCATCTGGATCGAGTCTACCAAAACATTGCTTCGAACATTTGAAAAGCCCTCCCCAACATGGATCTGACCATACAACTTCACTGCGCTTCTGGGTCATCTAGACAAAGGCATACATACGAGAAAACCCCTCACAAACCTCTATACATACACCGGCTCAAAACACACCAGAACGCTTCCTGATCTCCGGCACAGTTAGTGGTTGTCCAGTGGCCCAATCCGACAGAAGCTAGCGGTGCACTGTGCTGATCTCACAGAGAATCTCCCATCCCATCTGTCGTAATCACATGACCCCATAATAAAGATTGCCAACTGTGTTTGCTCAACCAAAATTCACATTATGGAGAATACATAAGCATAACAAATGTGTGTGATCCTATCAAAAAGTATACAAAAACACTGACCTAATATGATTCTGCATGGCATCCTTGTTCATCTGCGAGAGTTAAACAAGTATGTCACTCTATGAATACAATCACAAAAAGATCCAAGATCCTTTATAGTGATTCTTATCTCATAGCTCCATAAACACTGCAGGCAAGGCCAAAATATACACACTATACTCAAAATGCGCCGGATCTAGTGTTGTAATAGGGCTGTCATTTGCATATGTCCTCTTCTCTAACCTTTGAGTCTGATAGTATCCTGATCTCAAGTCTATCTTGGGAAACGACAAGAGGCCACCCTCCAACTGATTAGAACAAATATCATCTAAGCTCCCTATACGGAAGCTGATGATCTTTCTTCATACATTTTATGTCAGCTTGTTCAATTCTCTGTGTCTAGTGCAATATGCCTTTAAAACTGTCCATTCGTCTGCTCCTCTTTATCTACACAAAGATGATTGCTAGGATCATCCCTCAAGATATGCAGATGTGGCCTGCAAGTAAATCGCGCTTAATACATAGAGCTAATTCTCTCCCGAGTTGATTCTTTCGTTCTTCAGTCTCATTGAGCCATCTATCTCTATTGCAGACAAGCAGGATCATGCGTGCTCAACCTAACCAGTTCAATGGTAAAATCTACTCTCCCTGCTTAGGAGCCGCATTTCTCAGGTAAGACACGATCATAACTGCGAAGCGCAACTCTGGAGGATAACTTTCACTGTGTCACTCAAAACAGGTAGGACAGTGCCTGGCAGTGCTCCAAGAACCTCACTCGTACTTAGCTTTTACTGTGATCTCCTCCCTTCACAACAAGGACCAATAGACTGCTATCGCACCGGTTCTCATTACCACCGTATTCATGGGAATATCTACAAAACTATAAAGGATTATGTCAAAGGCAACACTCATCCACACTGAATGTTAATCACAGTAATGCTACTCAATTTAGGAAGTATTAATGGGTTCCATATCATGATTTTCTCTTTACCCAATGATTTTATGAAAGTTACACTAATTATAAGCTCTTACTGTTATGCTGAGCCAATGACATGATATTAGGTAAGTCTGTCATTCTACTCTATGTGACTCAGTCTATGCTGAATCAACAGCTCCTTAAGATATTGTTGATAAACGGTGAGGCACTTCATTTCTTTATACCAATATTCGGCAATGGCAAATGCTTAAGTCCTTGTGATCTTATACTATCCTCAATTAAGCCATTCACCGCTTATCATAAGGTGTTCTGAATGTGAGCAATAACTATACTGCGGCTCACCATTGTAACCAACTAAACGACACACGAGTGTCATGCTCAGGAGATCTGATTGTGGTGTTCCGATTAGCATTTCGATGAGAGCGACCCGATTTCTTGCTTGTTGATTATGTGTGATTGGCTTCTCCAACTGGATACCTTCAACCGGATATTAGCTTTGATTGATCCTAGGGAAGGGCATGTCAAAAAACATTGGAGTTTAAGTGTCTAGTCACTTCTGTGCGAGCACCATGTATATTGGATAGGACAAATGGAAATTAAACCCATAAAAAGAAACTGAAAGAACTTAAAAATAGGTCTCCTGCAAAAATTATGCCATGGGGAGAAAAGAATTCAAATTTTAGGAGAAAGAGGCCCTAACTATCCGATATGATAGTCTCTTCGTTGGTGAGCTACAATTATGGAGAGGAGGGTAACTGAAGGCTTTCTAGCTTATGTTAAGGAGGAAAAGGAAAGAAGAGAGGAGGTAGGAGGAGATTACCTGTTCTGCAAGGTATCCAGAAGTGTTCGCAGATGCATTTACTGGAATGCCTCCAAGCCAGGGAGATTGATTTTACCATTGAACTGGTTAGTGGAGCAGATCCTGTTGCTAAAGGCCCCTTATAGGATGGCCATAAAAAGAACTGGAAGGAACTGAAAGATCAACTGGAGGAATTGACCTTTAGTAAAAGGGGGATTTATCAGGCTAGCACTTCGCCTTGGGGTGCTCCGGTGCTCTTTGTGAAGAAGAAGGGATGGAAGTTTTTAAGGCTTATGCATTGACTACAGGAATTGACAAGCTGACGTATAAAGAATAAATATCCTCTTCCAAGAATGATATTGTTAAATCAGTTGGAAGGGTTGCCCTCTGTGTTTTCCAAGATAGACTTGACGATCAGGATACTATCAGCTCAGCGTTAGAGGAAGAGGACCTAGCAAAAAGACAGCTGTTCAACATAGATACGGGCATTTTTGAGTTTACTAGTGATGCCTTTTTGGCCAAACAAATGCCCTGCAGTGTTTATGGACCTTTATGAATAGAATCTTTAAGGATTCTTTGGATCTATTTGTGATTGTATTCATAGTGAACATTTTACTTGTTTACTCTCCAGATGAAAGGGATGCAGCGAATCAGTTAAGGTCAGGTTGATATACTTTTGTGAAGGATAATGATTTGATATGCTAAGTTTCTTCCAAATGTGAATTTTGGTGGAGAAGTGTGCACTTTTTGGTCATGGGATTAGCAATGGAGAGATCTCTGATGACAGCACAAAGTCACGCTATAGCGGATTGAGCCACGACCCTACTGGTGAACGGAGATCAGGAGCTTTCTGGTATAGCGCGTTATTATAGGAGGTTTGATGAGGTTTTACTCGATATAGCTATGCCCTTGTCGTA
>NW_021318644.1:0-63365 GCF_001605985.2 Dendrobium catenatum
TTAATTATTCCAACATTATGACAACAAACACTAGAAGACTTTATAGAGGCATCCCCACTTATCCTAAAATTAAGGAACTCATATATGATTTTAGAGTGGAAAGGATAGGCCAAAGTCAGAAGAAATTAAAGTGTAGTGGAATTAAATAGGTTCATTACCAAAAAGTTTAAGGCATGTTGATTAAGAAGCATAAAAGGTGTGATCTTGGCTTCTTTGAATTTGTGGTAGGCAGCTTCTTCAGAAGCCATCAAAAAGTGATCGCTGGTAAGGTTGCAAGAGGAGGAAGCACCCTGGGTTTGGCAACTACGCTTTCCATCGCCAGCCATTGCATAGATTGGGATTGTAAAGAGGATTAGAATGATTATGTGAAGAATTTGAATGGATTGATGCTATTTAAATAAAATTCCAATGGGTCGTACAATATGATTATGAGATTATACGGGATGATTATGAGTTATTAATTCGGCTAGACAATCAGTAAAAAATGTTATCTTATTATATAATACAATCAGACATCATATGGGATGATTAAAGACAGGGAGATCGCCTTGAGGAGTTAGGCAGTATGACTTTTGATCAAATGGCTTGTACAAGACGAACAAGTGTTCATATAGTACGATCAATAATAAATATCATACCAACCAAAATGAACTCATCACAATATTGATTGACATGCGGATCATCCAAATGAATAGGTGTTCATACAATACGATTGTCAATTATAGATTAAATATAGTTCATCCATGGAGTCAAGGGTTGTGATCAAAGCAGTGTTATATAGATCGTACAATATGAAGGTGGTTCACATAGTATGATAAAGGATGAAAACTATTTATTTTACACGAAAAATCAGTGAGGTTCAGAGAAGTTATTTGTGAGATGATTAGGACACAATCATAAAAAATAATAATTCATAAAAAGAAATTTGAAAGGACAAAAAAATAAAAAAGAACAAAAATAGAAAGTGTCAATTTCATGCATGAATATCGATCACACACAATCTAGTTCTCGAGGTGCTGAATGTTTCAAAAGCCATTGGTTTTGTAAAGATATCAACAAGTTAATTTTCAATGACTACATGGTGTAACTCTATCTCTTTTGGTAATATGGTCCCTAATGATTGGTCCTGGAGTGTTGGATTGAATTCTTTAAAATGCATATAACACTAGTATTATCACATAGGATTGGAATTATGTTAACAAGTAGTCCTAAATCCAAAATTTATTGGTTTAACTAAAGGACATATGCCACAACTTTATAAGCCAATGTACTCAGCTTTAATTGTGGATAGAGGAACTGAGTTGTGTTTTCTATTGAACTAGGAGACTAAGGAATGTCTTATAAATTGACATATTCCAGAAGTTCTTTTTCTATCAACTCGATACATTATAAAATATGAATCAGAATATCCTATGATTTTAAAGGGGGTGCTATACCTAGGATACTAGATTTCTAAGTCTTGGGTTCTTAAGAGATATTTAAGTATTCTCTTAATAGCAGTTAAGTGGGACTCTTTTGGGTCAGCCTGAAATCTAGCACAGAGATAAATATTAAACATAATATCAGGTCTTCTAGTAGTCAAGTAAAGAACTCATCCAATTATTCTTCTTTATTTATTTAGATCAATAAATTTTCTATTTGAATCTTTATCTAACTGAATGGTGGAACTATGGGAGTATTGATTTTCTTAGCTTTATCAATTATATATTTTTTAAGGAGGTCCTTAATGTATTTCGATTGACTAAGGAAAGTTCCATCACCCTTCTACCTTATGTTAAATCAAAAAAGTAGGCCAGTTCTCTCATCATACTCATCTCAAACTCCTTATTCATTATTTTTGAAAATTCATCACAAAGGTTTTTTTATCATTGGATCTAAACAAAATATCATCAACATAAATTTGGATAATGAGTAGTTCATCTCCTACCTTTTTCAAAAATATGGTGGTGTTTATGCTCCCCTTAACAAAGGTTCTTTCTAGTATGAATGTGCTTAATCTTTCATACCATGCCCTGGGTGCTTGTTTTAGTCTATAAAATGCCTTTTTTAATTTGAACACATGGTTAGGAAAGTGTGAATTTTTAAATTCTGGGGTTATTCAACATACACATCTTAATTTATCACACCATTCAGAAATATACTTTTGACATCCACTTGGTATAGTTTGAATCCCTTAAAATAAGTAAATGCTAGTAGTTCCCTAATGACTTCCAATCTAGCTCAGGATCAAAGGTATCCTTAAAGTCAGACCCTTCTATTTGGTTATACCTCTTAGCCACTAATCTTACTTTATTTCTCACCACTACACTAGAATCAATCATTTTATTTTTAAAAACCCATTTAATTCTAACAACACTCTAGTCCTTAGGTCTTTCAATTAGTTCCTAAACATCATTTTTCACAAATTAATTTAACTCTTGTTGCATGGCTAGGATCCAAAATTCATCAGATAGGACTTAATTTATGTTAGTGGGTTCAATCATTAAGATAAAAGTAGAGTGGTTTACTTCTTTTTTAAGTCCATGCCTAATTCTAACACCTTCAGATGGGTCTCCTAAGATCAGCTCTTTAAGATGACTTGAAGAATATATTCATTCTCTAGGAAATGTGTTTTTAGGTTCTATCCTTTCCTCCAAATTTATGATTCCAATCCTTAAGTAATTTCTACAACCTCTTCTTCTTCTACCTTAGACACTCTAGAATTATTAAATTCATCAAATACAATATGAGTTGTATCCTCTACTATTATTATTCTTTTATTAAAAACTCTATAGGATTTCCTAACATTTGAGTAAACTAGGAACACTCCTTAATCAGATATGGGTTCAAACTTTCCTAGTAAAGATTTTTCATTATTTAGAATAAATACTTTACATCCAAAGATATGAAAGTGAGAGAGGTAGGGTGTCCTACCATTAAGGATTTTATAGGGTGTCTTACTCAGATTGGATTTAACATTAACCCTATTCAAAATATAACAAGTAGTATTCACCGCTTCTGCCCAAAAATATTTAAGAAGTGAGTATTCAACTAACATAGCTCTAGTGGCTTCTACCAGGGTCTTATTCTTTCTTTTAGTAACTCCATTCTGCTGAGGGGTTCTAGGAGCTAAAAAATCATGATATATCCCTTGCTTCTTATAGTATGTTTCAAAATTTTTATTCTTAAATTCTTCATTATGATCATTATGAATTGTCAGAATTTCACAACCTAGATTTTTCTGAATCTAAGTGGAGAATGATCTAATTTCTTCGAATGATTCACTTTTATAAGATATGAATCTAACTTAGTAAACCTCAAATAATCATCAATAATTATATACCCAAAGACTTTCCCTCCTAGGTTTACTGTACTAATAGGTCCAAAGAGATCCATATGAAGGGCTTCTAAAGGTTTGCTAGTGTTAATGTCTTTGATTGAGTGGAAGGAGGATTTGACTTATTTCCCTAATTAACAGGCATCACATAGGTGGTCCTTAGTGAACTATAGTTTGGAAATTCCTGTCACTAAATTTATTTGGATAATTTTCCTAAGGATTTTCATGCTTGCATTACAAAATCTCCTATGTCATAACCAAGATTCATCACCAAAAATTTTTACGTAAAAAGAAGCAAATTCAACACATTTTAAATTAAGCATGTACACATTATTAATTTTATTTCCTTGTAACACGGTATTTCCATTTAAGCTAATCATGTAGTTGGTAGATAAAAATTTAATGTGAAATCTTTTATCATAAAGTTGGCTTGTGCTAAGCAAGTTATGTTTTAAGACATCTATCAATAAAATATTTTCAATAATGAAATTTTTGAGTTTCTAATTATACATGATCTCACCACTCTCATGGTGGTATTATATCTAAGTGTCACATTGCCTCCTGCCCTAGCCTCTAGCAAAATAAATTGATTTGTATCTCCATTCATATGCCTTGAACATCTATTGTCCAGGTACTACATGCTCTCATGAGGCCTTTTTTGAGAGCACCACTACAAAATCATAAGATGTTAAATTTGGGAACCCAAACAAGTTTGGGTCCCATCTTATGGAAAGAGAATAAAATGCTTACATGTTATGCTATGAATTTTGAAATTTTGGTCTCCACACCAAATATGTCCTACAGTAAATGGTTCAAGTGTGAAAGATATGTCTTAGCATGCCACAAGAAAAATATCTAACATTAGGAAAATGATTTACTAATCTGTTTGGATTATGGTGCCTCTTCATAAGTTTAAATGATCCATGTTTTGATAAAGATTTTTGAAATTCATCAACTAAAAGTGATTGTTTATTATTCTCTAATGCAATGACTTTTATTCTTAAAAACTCATTAGCTTGTACATAGCTTGAAACTTCTAATTTTAATATATATTAACTATTGTCTAATTGACATACAATAGTTTTTAATTCCTTGAATACATTTTCTAATTCAACATATGATATTTTCAAGGAATCATGCTCAAAAGTTAATTTAAAAAACTTTTTGTTTAAAATATAAAAATTAATCTAATAAAGTCATCTGATTACTATCCAGAGTGGAATAATATTTCCTTAGGTATTCATGCTCTCTCTGCGGAATTGAAAAGTTAGATTTAAGGCTAACATGTGATTTCTTAAGCTTCATATATGCAATATGAATTTTTTCAAAAACTTTAAATAATTAATTATATGTAAGCTCACATACCTCCTCATGATCAGAATGATAGAGATGATTATCTGCTATTAAGCATAGGTTAGTTACCTTCTATTCTGCTTCAGTTTTTGAAGAGGCTAATGTTGAGTCTGCTTAGAAATCTTTTTGAGTCCTTTAATTACCCTTCTTGAATTTAGGTTTTTTTTCACCATTCTCCTTACTTGGGTGAGCTTTGAGAGTTGGGCAATCAGACTTCAGGTGTCCTAGCTTCCTATATTCAAAGTATATAACATCAAAAGAAATTTTAAAATTTTTATCATTCTTAACTTTTTTTCATTGTTGATGACGTTTTTACTTTTTTATTAAAAAGTTCTTGAATTTTTTAGTCATTAATGCAATGTCATCACCATCTTGTCCAAAGGAGTCACTATTAGAATTATTAGCCTTTAAGGCTATAGTTATTTCTTTTCTTTTTTCACATGCATCAAGCTGCCTTTGACTCACTCCTTATTCATAGGCAATGAGTTACCCAATTAAGTTATTAAAGGAATAAACATTCAGATCTTTAGATTCAGTAATGACAATGATTTTTACATCATAGGAAGAAGGTAATTAATAAAAAATTTTCTTAACTTTTTTATAATTTGTAAGCTCTCTTCCTAAGGCATGTAGGGAAGTAACAATCTGGGTAAATCTAGTATATATTTTAGACTTCACTAGGTTTCATGCAAAAAGTTCATAATCATGAAAAAAAAAAAGTTTAACCTAAATTGTTTCACTTCCTTTGTTCTTTCATATGTTATGTAGAGTTTATCTCAAATCTCCTTACTAGTAGTGCAAGTGGAAACACATGCATAATCTTAAAATTGTAAAGCATAGAAAAAATAGTTCAAACATTTAACATTTAGATGGGCTAAATCTTTATTATTTGTACTCCATTCAAAAAAAGGTATTTCAATTTTAACTCCATTTACTAAACAAGAAGGTGTGAAATATCTATCATAAACTAACATCCACATGTGATAATTAATTGATTGTAAAAAGGTGGACATGCAATTTTTTTTTTTTAAATCAAAAGGAATATTATCAAATAGAGGTGATCGAGTAATTAAATGTTCTTCTATAGTATTATGATTACCTAAGTTAGCCATAAATCTTTTTTTAAATGTTTTATAAAACTAAATTTATGAATCCCGCTCAGATACCACTTGAAAGTTTGTGAGAGTTATTAAATCTTTATGAACTAATCTGAGGCTAACCAAGAGTGGGTGAATTAGTTATTTAAAAAAAAAATCTTAAGGAAAAAAGAAAATATTTTTTAAATATTTTTGAATATTTTAAAACAAATACTTTTATCCCATAATGCGGAAGTAAAACCACTTTCATAATAACTAAAAATAGAGATTTCAAACACTAGACAAATCATAAAAAATATGAAAATTAAATTAAAAAAAGTAAATAGAAAAAACACACTAGAATTATAGTGGCTCAATCAACTTGGCCTACTTCCACTCCCTAGAAACCTCCTTTCTAGGTATTGCACTAAAAGTAGTGTCTCTTCTTTTACCCCCTCAGCAAGGTAGAGAAGCCCTTATAATATCCTTCCACCGACCCAGTGAGGCAGAGTATCTTCAATCATTTCACTCCCTCTTAGAGTAGGTAGAGAACCTAAAAATCCTTTCACTCCCTCCTTGAGTAGGTAGAGAACTTTGTAATCCTTTTAGTATATCTTAAAGTAGGCAGAGAACCCTGGACCTGATGCTGATGAATGTCTCCCCATAGCCATCAAGGAACTAAAAAAGATGATTGAAGAAGATGGTGTAAATCTTACTTGGAGCGACCTCTGTGAATCCCTCATAAGGATCTATTTCTCTTTCAAAGCTCTCCCCTCTTCCTTCTCTATGCTCTCTCTCAAGTCAACCTAATAGCAAGAGGGTTTTTTAATAAGAGTATTGGAAATCCTTAAATAGTGGGCTTAAAAAAATCCTACATTTCAAGATATCCCTCTTTTATTTGTATAGTATGATACAAGTATTGCACAGTACGATCAGTGTAATTTAGACTCATCTAGTAAGTTAGTGCAAATGAAATGTTTAACTGTTATAATATTTGTACAATATGATTAAAATATTGTACAACACAAACTATAGAAATTCCTTTTATTCGTTTGGGATGATCCTTGGGATTGCCAACTTTACACATAGTCGATCATGGACATCGTACTGTAAGATCAGTACAAAAATTATGGATTTTGTTTAGTATAATCTTTGGGTTGACCAATTTGATACACGAGTAATCATATAGTACAAACAATATTATACAATATGATTGGTCATAATAATTGTCCATGATTTGATTGCCTGATATCGAGAGATTAATTAAGAAATATTTTAATTAGGGCATACAATATGAATCAAATTAGATTGTACAATTAGCACAGAATTAGTATATTTCTTAACCTTTGGTTGCTAAGATTTTGTCATATCACAATAGATCATACATTACAAAACAATATCGTGTAATATAAAACAAGGTCGTACAGTTTAAAAACAAAATCATACAATATGATGTACTTAAAAAAACATTATTCTCTCTCTCCCCCTATATGTGTGCAAGGGTTCTCAGCGATGATATCCACCCAATTACATGATATGACTCGAGAAAGGAGAAAATACATAATAAATTAAAAACTAACTATAACCCTAGTCTACACAGTCTTGAGCTGATCAGAATTATAAGTGAATGGTTGATTAATTTTTGAAATGTTAGTACACACAAAAGCAAAATAAAATATCATAGAAATAGTAGAAAATAGTAACAAACATAATAATATTTATTATCATCAAAATCATAGTGCTTGGATCTGGTTTGCAACAAAATGTTGCTCCAAAGATTAAGAAATCATCCATGAAGTCTCAAAGTCCTGCTCTTTTAAATATGAAATATTAACATCATACATCTTTGAAATGTTGCAGATACATGCAAAAACCAAAGGGAAAACTTCTAAATGTAAAGGTTCCATAAGGATTTGTGAATAAGGTTTTATCATGATCTTCTACGGTTATGGAAAACTAGTGGTTAACAAATTAGCGATATAAGAAATAGTAAAAATTATGCCCATCTAATAAGTCTAGCATTTGATCACCTATTGGCTTTGTTAAGCTTTTAATAATCAATATAAATCCTATATCAAGTTATAGAACTAGTATGAATAAGTTCATTCTTTTAATATACAATGATAGTTAACCCTCATTTCTTAGGAATATAGTGAATTGGGCTAACCTAATCAATGTCAGAAATATGATAAATAATACCTTCATCTAACCATTATAGTATTTCTTATTAACCACTTATTTTATAGTCAGGTTCATTCTCCTTTGTGGGTTAGCTTTAGTTTAACAAGCTTCTTTCAATATAATTTGTTTACATATAAATGGACAAATTAATCCCTAAAATGTCAATAATAGGCTATCCAAAAGTTTTCTTATACAAACTAAAGACTTAATTAACATACTTTTTTGAAATTTTCAAGCTTGATAGAGATAATGACAGGTAAAGTTGACTCCTTTCCTAATAAGACTTATTTTAAGTAAGCAAGTAACTCTTTTAGTTTTAACTTAGGCTACAAAGGATTTCAAAGGTTTTCCTAAGAGTGATGTGTCTAGGATTTCAAGTCTTTCTCTATAAAACCTAGAGATTTCACTAATGAATTAAATAGAATATCCCTATATCTCACATAAATCATCCTCACTCAAAGACAAATCCAACAGATTATCACCCAACAATTCCTCTATAACATCCTCTATATAAGAATCAAGGGAATCCACTCTATAATAATTCTCACTTTGATCCTTAAGAAACTTCATTGATTTTAGGAAATGAAAGGTGACTTCCTGATCTGGAACTCTTATGGTTAGCTCTCCCTTCTGAAGATTAATCATATCCTTATTGATAGCTAATAATGTAATAGCCTATCCGTTGATCCTATTATGAGATTTACTCGTCTCGCTTTATGGAACTATTACCCTATTTGTTATTTTAATATTTTTGTGTTTTTGATATTTTTATAATAAAAAATAAGAATAATTTTGTATTGATAAAACTTTTACCCCATAACATTTTATATATTATAAAGATTAAGATTACAAATATTTTGGATATTTATTTGAGATTTTTCATCAGGTGATTTTAAAAAATATCAATTTTTACCATTTCAAAATTTTATTTTGACAACTAAATATAATGATTTAGTTTAATTAAAGCTTCATAATGTTGCTTTAAATGATATCTCATAATTTTGTTAATTTTGAAAGAGTGAATTTCTACTTAGTAATCTTTTTTATTGCCTATCATTAAGAAATGTTGACACTTTTTAAATTAAGCCCAATTATGTTTTATTTATTGTAATGTATTAAAAATGAATATGTGCATATAATTGAGTAATAATTTCTTGCTATTATTATTATAGTACTATGATAATACTATGTGTGTTAGAAAAAATAAGTAAATAATAGTTATTCACTAATGTTGGCTAGAGATTGATTGACCTGAATAGGATGATGGACCAACGGACTTTCTCTTAAATAATATAGTTTAGTGTTATCCTTTACTAATTTAGGTGATACTGATTGGAAGTATAAGGAGTTATTATAGTACCGGCAGGCAAGGAGTGATGATTGTTTACTATAATAATGGTTACCGACTACTGATTACTAATTATTGAAGAACACCATGATAATTAGAACTTCTTACTTGTTTAGTATGACTACTAAATGCTTGTTATTGAGGATTTGATACTAATTTTATTTTTATCGATATGGACATTGATATTATTTGACACTACTAATTCACTTTACTAATACTGAATATATTGAGCCTGTGACATATTGGATAGCATGCGTACATAGTTATAGGATTTTACTATATTGATTTAAGTTTGATGGTTTTTTACTGATGTTTTAATTTTATTGCTTTATATAAATTTTTTTTTTACTAATTGATAATACTAATAAGACAACAACTTTAATGATTTAACATCGATACTGGTTTACTACTTTCCCTATCATACTACTTTAGTAGATTCCATAACGTATAATTTTACTATTTATAAATTATATTGCTATTACATGTAAGCTCATTTGCCTTGTGTTATTATTATTTTAGTTATTCTACACATATTAATGATTATATAAATGTTATAGTTATGATTTGATTATTGACATGTATATTTCTCCTTTTCCTTATATTGAGTTCAGTTATAGAATTTGGTTACTACTGGAGTCTTGAGCTTATTATATGCGGTTAAATGATTTTAGGTCTGGGCAAGGGAGTAGGTGTGACATCCCAGGCATCTATAGTGAAAGGATTTGTCGACAATCTTGATCAACCATCACTTCCTGCTTCCTTGCTCAGACCTGAAATTGTTAACCACATATAATGAGCTTCAAAAAGCACAGCAGGTCACTAAAGCCTACAACTGAAATCAAAGCACGCTACTGAAATAATATGCATGTCAATCAGTCAATCAATAACAGTCACTTGCACATGATCATTGAATTGATGCAGATACGAAAATCAGTACATAAACATAATTCAATGCATAAACAATAGAATCCAAAATCATTAGTGATAGAATCAATGAACAGTAGAAAATCCCATAAAGCTCAATGAACTAGTACGTGAGTCAAATCTCTACAGTAGTCGTCTTATCTATAACATCAGTCAAAACAATGTAGTAGAATTGTATCAAAACATACGCTTGCAATTCCAGTTATTCAATATCACTTGCTCAATAAATCATATGCAATCCAGTAATCCTGTGACGACATGAACGATTATGCTATAACAGTGAAATCGTGTAGTAACAGTAAATCCGTATAGTAACGATAAATCCGCACAGTAATGATAAATCCTCATTAAATAAGTTTGTACTAGTAAATCCGTCAAATCAAATACGATTAACATCACCCAATCATATCAATAGTATCAATCAGATCAATAAAGAAATTAATTTTGGTCCATAATATCAATCGATATTAAATCACATAAAACGATCAATTCAATACATCGTAAGAACAATTGAAATCAAATCAATAAATCAATAATAACAATTAAAATCAATCAATACAGTAAAATCATATTCTATATCACATGTTTGGTGTATCACATGTATCGGTCAGTATTCAGTGTATCACGTGCTATAAGATCGATATAATGAATTAGTATCGGTGAATCAGTAGTATCGGTATTGGTATCGGTAGTATCAATGAATCAATGCAATATCAATAAAGTCGTATAGTGACAGTAAACTCATAAATCCGTCAGTAAATCCATTCATCAATAAATCTATACTCAATCAATAAATCCATCAATATCAATAAATCAGTAAATCCATACAGAAATCAATAAATCAGTTCAATATCAATAAATCAGTCGATACAAGAAATCAAGCAATATCGATAAGTCCATAAGGAAATCATAAGAATAGTACTTACACATGCATTCCAGTACAGTATTCTTACTTAACAAGTACAATCACTGGCTATTAAGCATTTTTCAATCTTGGAATATCGATGTATCGTTGTTTCCGTTGGCTCAATAAGGGTCGTCACCCTTGCCCGTCGGCATAATAATCTCCTTATGACTCCCAATCATTGAATCACGTGATCAATAGAGGATAACACCAAACCCTTTTTAAAGGAAAGCCCGTCGGCCCACCATCCTGTACAGGTCGATCTTCAACCAACAGTTCAACCAGTCTTTACTTGTCTTTCAGTAATAGTAGTATATTCAATCAAATATTCACATTCTCATATACATCTCATTAATGCATTGCAATCAATAAATACAATTTAACTCAAATGAAGAGAATCATCAAAATATCGTATAATCGGCAGAAATCTCAAACATAGACAAAATACACAGCTCTAGAAAATTACCAAATTACTAGAAATCGAATAAAACAACATTTCAAAACATTACTTGTACTGAAACAATATTTTCCAATGTCCAGATAATTTACTATTTGATAAAAATCACACAGAACTCAAAATACATGATAAAAACTTTCCAGAAAATACTCAAATCATGCAGAATCATCATTTCTACAACATACCAAAAGTTATGAAGTAAAAGTTTCGTCAATACAAAGATATGCACATTTTTTTGTAACGGAAACACAAAACTGAGCAGAGAAATACCAAAACTTGAAATCTTTGAAATCAGAAATAGGATTCGGAGTCCTTACTGCGAGATAAATAAATCTTTCAACTGCGTCGACGGACAAAAATCGCTCCGCGGCCTCCGAAACCAAGCATTTTTCCTTCTCTTTCTCTCTCCAACTTTTTCTCTCTCCTCAAATGATCCAAAATATCTCAATCCCAATACTTATCAAACAGGATCATCCCGGACGATTTGCCCTCTGGACAAATCTCGTCCAAACGAAGTGTATTCGTTCCTGGACGATTTGCTCTCTAGACAAATTTCATCCCGACGGTTCGTCCAGGCTCGTACAGATTCATCCAAACGAACCATACAGATTCTTCTAGGGCTGCAAATGAACCGAGCCGAGCCGAGTATGTTAGTGTTCATGTTTGTGTTCATTTAATATCAGCTTGTTCAAGTTTGGTTCATGTTTGTTCGAGCTTTAGCGTTTGCGTTTATGTTTGGTTCATTTAAAATAAGGAGTGTTCATGTTCGGTTCATGTTCAGTTCATGTTCGTTCGTTTAGTGTTTATCGAGCTTGTTCGCGAACATATTTAACAAATTTTTTTAACTATCAAATAAACACGTTCATGAACATATCTATGAATAAACACATTTATAATAAAAGCAATTGTCTATATAACAAAAGTAATGATTATTTATATTTATTAATTCTATAGTCAAATATTAATTATTTTTATCGAGCTTATTCACGAGTTCAAAATCGAATACGAATCGAGCTTTTATCGAGCTTCTTATCGAGCTTAATGTCGAGCTTGTTCACGAACTTCAAATGATGTTGTTCACGAACATAAATGAGCCGAACGCATTAGTGTTCAAGTTTGTTTATTTAAGAATCGAGTATTTAAAATATTGTTCAAGTTTGTTTGTTTAGTTAATTAAACGATCACAAATGAGCTTTAATCAAACTGAACAACGAGTAGCTCGTCGAACGTTTGGTTCGCTTGCAGCCCTAGATTCTTCACAATTTTCTTCAATTCGTCCCGTACTAAAGTCTATTCGTACGGACTAACTGCACTAAAAAAAATGCACTTCGGAGAGGTTTTATAGTAGGAATGAGAGATTGACTAGGATCATTTAGGCTCTGATTATTATTATTTTACCTATTCTTTTATAGTCAAAACAGAGTATTTATGATATGATTGTATAGATCCAAGTAGTGTATATAATTTTTCAAAAAATGAATACATAATATTTTAATCGATAGTTTTATTTTTGCTGCTATTTTTATTAATAAAAGAAATTAGGTAGCTCTAATTGTGTAAATTAAAAGATAAAAAATAATTCTTTCAAATTAGATTTTAAGGCATCACAAATAAAGGTATATATATGATAATAGGTATTTCCCTGTCTTCCTCCATGTAAAATTTATAGGGAAAATGAAATTATTAACCTTCATAAAAACATCCTCAATTACTCCCTTTAGATAGGTGAATGAATGGTCAACTAACTACACCATAACAGTGATAGGCTGGACTTCTCCTAGGTTGAATATTTTAAAGATAAAAAAAGGCCTATGATTGATATTAGCACCAAAATCACAAAGCACTTTCTCACAAAATTTATCTTTTTTATCCATCGAGATGGTGAAATTACCAAGGTCCTTAAGATTTTGCAGGATTTTCTACACTCTTCAAGAAGAGCTAAAGTTTTAAATTCTTCTAATATTCTCTTTTTATATAAAATATCTTTCATAAATTTTGTATATGTATGCATTTGTTTTAGGTCTTCAGCAAAGGGTCTATTAATTAAAAAGCTTTTTAAATATTTTTAAAAATTTAGAAAACTACCTATCCAAATTTTGTTCTAATAATCTCGGATAAAAAGGTAGTGTTGGTCTCTCAATAACCTTCTAATAGATTTTTCTATTTCTTTAATGGGTTCAGATGGTTCCTCAAACTTAGTGGGTTTTAATAGGGATTCCTCCATAATTTCTTCTACTAGCTTCTCCTCCTTCCTAACTACTTCCTATACTTCTTTTCCACTCCTTAATTGAATAACTTTAAATGGTTCCTTACCCTTTTCTTTTAGATTTATTTCAATTTTTCTAGGCAAGGTTCTTTAGGGTCTACTATTTAGTATCCAGCTAGCTGCCCTAATTGATTTCTAATATTTCTAATAGTAGCAGCCTGACTTTGTAATTACGTACCTATTTATAAAACTAACTCTTCTAATGAAGGATTTCTATCCTTATTTTAGTTATGTAAATTAAATCTAAGGGATAATTAGGGTTTGGGTTTGCAAAATTTTGAGGAGAGTGGTTTTAATTTTCTACTTAATTTGACTGGTTAGAGTTCCAATTATTAATAGAATTTTGATTATACTCCAATTAAAATTAGGATGATCTCTCCAACCAGAATTATAAGTGTTTGAAAATGATTTATTAGTTCTATTATTGATGGCATAAAGGGACTCTATTTCTGCTGCATTTGGGTCACTAAAGGGTCCAAAAATATTCTCTTCTATAAGTAAAGATGGATTTTTGGGTGAATTAACTCCAAGATTTTCTAACTTTCTAGATATAATAGCTACATGTGTTGCTAAAATAGATTGAGCATCCAATTCATACATACTAACTACCTTTATACAGTTAAATCTTTTAGATGGCTTTTTAAAATTATTGGTAGCCATTTTTGTAATCAAAGCATAAGCTTCATTGAATGGTTTGGATATCAATGATCCACTAGCAACCACATCTAATGGATCTAAGAGAGCTTATCAAATCATTATAAAAAGCTTGAATAATATGCCAATCAGGTAATGTATGATGAGGATATTTTCTAAATAATTCTTTAAATCATTCCCAAGCCTCATAAATAGATTCACCATCTAACTAGCTAAATGAGGTGATATCATTCTAACTTTATCAATTTTTTATGGGAGAAAGTACTTAGCTAAAAAATTATGAGTTAAGTCATTCCATGAAGTGATTGAGCTTGGGGTAATGAATTTAACCACATCTTAGCTTTGTCTGTTAATAAAAATTGAAATAACTTAAGTTTAATTGCATCATTAAATACACTGTCATATTTAAAGGAGGCACATATTTCAAGACAATTAACTATATACATATTAATATCTTTTATTGATGCTTTCTTAAACTAAGAATTTTGTACCATTTGAATTATTGCAAGTTTTCATTTATTGTTAATGTGAATGCTAAGTCTATTAATGCTTTGATTAATTACTTCAATCATATGATTAACATGTTCTCTAGGTGATCTAGGTTGATTATTCTCTACAATTTGTTCATCAATTTTTAAATCATTTTAAAAAAAATTGAGCTTTTCTAATTTTTTAAGTGTAGTTTCAATTTTAACATCAAACAAGATTTCTACTTATTATTTATTACTATGCATGTATTAACACAATATAAAATTTGTAAAACACTGAAAATTTAACAATAAGCAGGGAAACATAGAGCATGTTAAATAAAAATAAAGAATAGATTAAATTGGAAAATTGTTCAGTAATATAAAATGAAAGATAATACAATTAATTTAAAATCTTCGGCAATAATGCCAAAAACTTAATAGGCACTTCACCCACATTTCTTTGTCTTTTTTATTATGGTTTACTTAATTCTACAATATAACTCATGTTCTACGTAAGTATATGTATCATGCCAATTAATAAAGTGATGAGAAGAGTGACGTTCCTATGATAACTAAAATTTCCTAAAATCACTTTAGTAGTGTTTAATAAACTACTCTATTTATCTTGTCAGTCGATTCACATAAGGTTAGACAATTCAAAGTAAAAAAGCTATAGTTGCTATAGATAAACTCACTAATTTTAAATCTATGAACATACGATATTTAAAACTATATACTTACATAAGAGTGGTTTCTCCTAATGTTTCTGTGAATCAGAGCATAAGTACTTGTTTCTATTGAGCTCGTAGGAGTATTAGCTAGGATTTCTCCGAACTATAATTTTACTATCTTTTCTAAGAGCCCATAACCCTAACCACCATATGTCTATGCATGAAAATATTACATTTTAAAAATCTCTAATTATTATTCTTCTCCTCAGCTGAGGCTTTAGATCTCACTAGGTTTTTAAGTTTATGCACGACATGTACATAAACTAAATGAACCCTAAAGGAATTAAAACCATCGTTAAATAATTTATAAAGTAACATATAGATTATATACAATACATAGTTCTTAAATTATCATAGATTCAAATAAAAGAGTTTAGACACACATGAAAATATAATTAAAAAGAACAAAAAATTTCATTTCATTAAATAAATTAAAGTATAGACTAGAGAATAATGATAAAAAGACTCAGATAAGCAGTATAAACTCCTTTTGCACTCCTCTTAGTCCACAATTGTACAAGATTCACACATAAGCACAAAAGAGCTATCCACCTCCAGAAATATCCTCTCACTCACACACACACACATCTCTCCAAGTTTTTTTTTTTAATTGCAAATTAACTAAACTTGGGCCATGGAGCTGGTTTGGTGGAGTTGCGACATTACTGAATTGTTGTGTTTGTTTACCACTCATTGTATTGATTCCTACTTCAACAGTCTCCAACTGTTTACTACTACGGTGTTAGGGTGATTTGGCACTACGAGACTCCTTGGATAGTGCCTCAGTGCTAAGATCTTCAGCAATCTTCTCAGACCTCTCAGCTGCATCGCCGAACTACTTGCGCTGTGATGCTGGGGAAAGTTGTAGCACTGTGGCATTGGATTTATGGCGCTACACTGCTGAGTCAAAGTTAATAAATTTTAACATATTTCATACATCAAAAGATAGATTTTGCTAGCACTTTATAACAAATAAATGCAATTTGGAGTATACAATTTTTCCACTTATTACCAGAGCATTGTGTTGGCTAAGCTGTGGGGCATTGCAATGCCTTTTCAAATTTCTTTACATTTGACTCTTTTTTTGAGAAATTTCTGCACAAAACAATAAGTAAGTTTTATGTTAAAATTTAATGACTTCTTCTTCAAATCAATCAAAATCATTTAATATGTGTAACATAATCTTTAATATTATATTTCATATCTTTAAATCATCAATCAACTGCATCAAAATGCTTATTAAGGATAATTCATATTTCATAATGAGATAATTATAATTTAAAGTGTAAAAATATTTATTTTCCTATATTTGATGAATAGTTTAATCATCATAGAAATTAATAATATTTAATCCATAAAATTCTTATATAATAGATCCTAATTAATATTTTGATATCGAGTTCAAAAATAACATTAAATGTTAAACAAAAAATAAAATTAAGAATTCAAAAAAATCTATAAAATTATTTAAAAATATATTTATAATAATGTTTAATTGAATCGAATAAGTTAACACATATTGATTTGTTGGTTCAAAATTTTAACTATTAATTAAAGTTCCTTGAAATTTAAAATAATAATTAAAAAAACAAATAAACTTCAATTCAAGTATAATGACTTCACATCAACTTCATCATCATTCTCTCAACATCCCAAGCCGTCCAAGCCAGTCCGCATCCACACTGGCCTACTCCTACCATCTGAAACTAAGCCCGACCCTTCGATGCGCATACATTTGTCATCCAACGGCAGACCATCCACCCTAGATCTACTTATACATAGCCAGCAAGCGGTCTCGAGGATAATTTGGTAATTTCGTAATCGGCAATCATCATTTTGAGAGCCGAAATAAATTCCGGCCTCGAGTCCGCAGATATACAACGTGGTGCCGGGCGCATAAAGTGATACAGAGCAGAGTGAAGGAAGAGAGAGAGAGAGAGAGTGTGTGAGAGAGAAAAGGTGCAGCTGAAAAAAAGGGTAAAGGAGAAGGGGAAAAGGAGGGTATAGGAATCGACGAGGCGATTCTGTCCTTCACGGGCGGCGGGTTTGATCCGCTGGGAACATCGGTAAAGGAGGTATACCTTTGATGCTCTTGTTGCGGGAACACTTGAAATTAGTGGATAAATTATCGTATTCCTTGTCTAAATGAGCTTGGAGTTTTTTCTGCTGTAATGCAGTGGAAAAGTGAAGCATTTTGTTCTTTGGTAGTGATGCTATTTTAAATGATTAGAGTATTTAGGTGTTTTGATTTTCTTTTGTTGTATAGATTTCAGCCATTTGGCAATTTGTATTTCATTCTCCATGTTGCATTACATTGGTAAGAGTTGGGCTTTTGGCTTGTGCCTGAGTATACTTTTCATTTACTTGTAAATGGATTTGCTGTTTTTCTTTTGTGCCTTGTTACTTCTGTTTTGTCTGTCTCCTAATACTTCGCCTAAGTTATGACATTGCCAAAGCAGAGAAAAATCAAATCAGGAGGCATTTTTATGGAAGATAAGAAGGCTTTTGGCATTTCATAACATAATAGGCATATATTTGAGTTAGCGGGACTGGGTATAGTTTGCCTTTCTTCAGCAAGACGAGGGAAGGCCTATAAGAGTTGATGTTGTAATATTATGCATGATCTGCAAGTTCTGATCCTGTACTGATTTTTTTGATGAGGAAGATTAGAGTTGATTTTGTGTTTTCTTTGTGCATTTCATTTTGTTGGCTTTTACTGCAGGAGTATAATTTATTCTGAAAGAAGAATGTGGATTGATCTTTATGGAAATAGGAAGAGAGAAATTCTGTTTTCTTTTTTTGCTGTTTACTACTAGTTTTTTTGTAGCGTTCCGTTTTCTCATTTATGTCTCTATCTGCAAGTCCTTGCAATTATCTATGAATGAATATGAATTTCACATGTTTTGTCTGATATGTCAGTTCATTTCAACGCTATGATGGGCTCAATGTGTTATAATTGTTTTTTAGTGTTGTATGCAATGTTATTGATTAAAATATGACCTACTTTTGCTTTACATTTTAATGTTTCTGAAGGAAGGTAAAGGCTGTTTTGGTTGAATAATTAAGAGTTTCCTTTCAGCTAAAGAGTATCATCATACTGGACGGTACTAAGAGCTTTTTACACGGTTTACTTAATAGTAAATTTAAAAATCCTACATATTGGTGCATAAGTTTTTCAAGTATCACTTTCCTGTGGCCTGCATGAGCCCTTTCCTTTTGAAGGTTACCTTCACATTCTTCTTTTCAATTTCAGATCTTCAATACGGGTGCTTTTGTGTCCAACTGCATCCAATTCTTTTGCAACCACCTGAATTACTTGGAGCACTTCATACATTGGGTACCAATGTGTTCTATGGGTTAAAGGATATGGAGCATCTTCCTATTATGCAGGGTGAGTAAATGAAAAAGATTTGAGGATTCTGCCCTTCACTCTTTCGTATCCCAATTACCTATTTTTATGCCAACTTTCCTCATTTAACCAGTGGTTTACTTGGCATTGATATTAGTATGGGTATAATATATTTCATACTAAATAACTTTGTTTGACTTGGTTAGAAAATATTAGAAATGACCTTTCTTTATTAGATTTAATTGAGAATTTGACTCTTAACGTGGCACAATAGAGAAAAAAGATTCATGTAGCCAACCTCACATAGTGGGATAAATGCTTGTTGTTGTTGTTGTTTTTGTTGTTTGAACTTTGAATAATACTTTAGTTATGGATGTTCTTATTAGACATTTGTACCTTGGTGTATGCTTTTTGCTAATGATATTCTTCTTGTTGACAAGATTAGAGAGGGAGTTGAAGAAGAACTTGAATTATGGAAATTAACCTTGAAGTTTAAAGGTTTTCGTTTGAGTAGATCTAAAACCAAAAATATTGAGTGTAATTTTAATAGTAATTGATCTAGTGGGAGGATTGTGACTTTGGGCAATAAAGTCATTAAAATAGTACATGTTTTATTTATATGTGGTTAATTGTTCAAAGTGATGGTGAAATAGATGGGATATTATTAGTAGAATTCAAGTTGGTTGGTTGAAGTAGAGGAATGCATCAGACCTATTTTGTGATAGAAAAGTACCCTCAAACTTTAGGGAAAATTTTATAAGATCATGTTGAGACTTGCAATGCTTTATGACGTAGAATGTTGGTCATGAAAAGAGAAGCATAATATTAAGTGTTGCATATATGAGGATGCTTAGGTGGATGAGTGTTTTTACGCTTAGAGACAAAATGCAAAATGAGTATATACGGGAAAAGGTTGGAGTAGCTTCATTGGAATATAAGATTATAGAGAATCATCTTAGATGGTTTAGTCACATAAAACATTGGCCTTACGATGTGCTAGTTAGGAGAGTTGATGTATTAGATCTAGCATATGTTAAGAAAGGTAGAGATAGACCTAAAAAAGACTGGGTTAGAAAGTATTTAAAATGATATTTTTTATTAGATTAAAATGAGAATTTGACTCTTAATAGAATATATTGAAGAAAAAAGATTCATGTAGCCGACACCACATGGTGTGATAAAGGCTTGATGTTGTTGTTGTAGCAATACTTATAGTATGATCAATGGTTTTTCTGGTCTTGGTGATGTTTTATGTCTATACACAATGTGATAGAGCGTAAACATGGTTTTACTTGGTATTCCTAGATTTTGTAAGAAAACCTATTAATCATATATTTGTTTGCTGTTGTATTGGTTGCTCTACTTTCTGCTTTTTTTATTTAGTTACAAATACTGATACTGTTTCTTTTTTCTTTTGCAGGTTCTCTATACAATTATTTTCTGATTTCTATATTTTTGTTTTGTGGTTTCCAAGAAGCAGAATCTCAGAAAACTGTACTTCAACCTAGATCACATGTTCCTGATAAGTTTGTTTTGTCTGATCCTCCAATTGGTCTTTTTGGCCCTATTGAAATTTCACCTTCTGTAGTTCCAAGAAATCCATATCCTGTTGAACCCCTATCACCAATGTATCCTTCCTTTCCTAGAACGTATGAACCTGTCTTAACTGGAAAGTGCCCTGTTAACTTCTCATCTATTTTAAATATTGTGGACAAGACTGCATCTGATTGTTCTGCACCTTTAGCAGCACTAGTTGGGAATGTTATTTGCTGTCCGCAGGTGCATAGTCTTTTGCACATTTTCCAAGGCGCTTACAGCAGTGAGACTGATATGCTTGTGCTACACCAAACTGAAGCTGATGATTGCTTTTCAGATATCATTAGTATATTGACAAGCAGAGGAGCAAACAGTACAATACCTGAGCTTTGCTCAGTAAAGCCATCAAATCTCACTGATGGCTCTTGTCCTGTAAAGGATATTAAGTCATTTGAAAAAGTGGTCAATTCAAGCAAGTTAATAGATGCATGCAATACCATTGATCCACTTACAGAATGCTGTAGGCCAGCTTGTCAACCTGCAATCATGCAAGCTGCATTTGCCATCTCACAAAGTAGGAACACTAATCCCAAAAATTCTGCTATTCCTGGGAGTGCTACTAGTGTTGATGTTGTCAACGACTGCAAGGAGGTTGTGTATGCTTGGCTTTCTAGAAAGCTGCCATTAGAAGCTGCCAACACAGCATTTAGGATGCTTTCTAGTTGCAGGGTCAACAAAAGTAAGTACACTGATCTTTTCATAAAGGATCATTTTGTCATAATTGCATGCAAGGGCATGATAGCTTATTTTCTTTTGTGCCAGAATCTTTTGATAATTACAATTTTTTTTTCTTGTTGCACTGATTCAATTTGTGATGCCTATAATGTATACCAGAAAACAAAATTTGAGGAAAAGTGAATTTTCAAAAATTTAACAATTATGTCTATTAGAATACTAAGTACATGAGTATCAATGCTTGCATTGCTTGACTGTGAACGAAAGAAAAATAAAGTTCCCTTTCTTTAATATTTTTATTTCTTTGATATGTACATTTGTGATGTTGGTGGAAGCTCCTGTGCTTCCTTCACATATGCCTCCTCTTGCAATTTCTTTTTTTTGTTCTTTTAGGACTGTATCTTGTGATTCCCGAGGAAGCAGATTGTAGTGTGCTTCTATTTTGATTCCTGAAGGAGTGGTGAAATTTTAGCATCTCTAGCTGTGCTTCTGTTTGAGGATTTTGTTGTTTCTTCTGTCGGTGGCTTTCTAGTTGCCTTTGCAACTTCTGTTGTTGCTAGGACTGTTATGTTGTAATGCTGCCCTTGGATTTCTCTTCTGATATTGGCGGGTCAACCCTTCATGGTGTTTTTTTAACCTTGTGATTATAAGTAGGGACCTAGGATATGTAAAGAAGTTGTGTGTGTTGATTAGTCAATGTTTAAGAAAATAATAGAAAATCTCATGAAGGTTCTTTGTCCCTATGACTATATATTATATATACACATTTGATTAGGTGATGCAAATTGAGATTTTCGGTTGCCCTTAGTTGATCTAACAATTTGAGGTGGTATATTTGCCTACAATGGATTTAAGTACTATCCTGAATTGATTCAAGTGTGTTGTATCAATTTGTATGCCAACACGATAACAACTTGGATGTGACAATTTTGTTAAAAAATATGACCTTGGATTGTCCATAATGAATTAGAGCAACAAAAGTAAATCTAATTTATCCCCAATAGAGCTTACAACTTATATCTACACATGGAGTTTCCTCCATGTTTTGCATTGAAAAATATGCCGAAGCTTCAACAGCTACCACCCGCTTTCGAGAATGTGCTTAGGTGTTCCCTAAAGGTGTCCTGATAATTTTGTGGAACTAGGGATGTAAACGAGTCGAGTTGAATTTTGGCACTATCAAGCTCAGCTCGTCAGTCGGAAAGCAAGCTCGAGTCGAGCTCGATTCATGTTACTGTGCTAGGCTGATCGAGCCGCTCGATTTCCTGCATGCGTTGGTTTCACACCCGCCTATTTTAGTTTTCCAGCACGATTTTCCCGTCTGATTTTCGCACAGCTTCCATGCCTTGCAATATTATTCGTATTGAAATTTTCATTGTTTAATAATAAGTAAAGCTTTGAAATGAAAGCATAGACACAACATTTATTTGAAAATTCATTGTTTAATAATAAGTAAAGTTGCAACATTTATTAGCATTGATATTTGAGACTTTTTTATTAATTATGTGGTTGTTGAAGATTTGAATTTAATTTTTTTAAAAACTTCTAAATGTAACAAAAACATTCAAAAAAAAATTCAAACAGTAATTCAAGCTGGCTTGCAAGCTCACGAGCCGAGACTCATCGAGTTCAAACTCCAGCCTATTCTTGAACTTGAGCTTGTTTACTAACTGAGCTTGAGTTCGAGCTCGAGCTCGATAAGCTCGGCTTGCGAGCCTATAAATTAGTCGAGCTCGAGCTCACGAGCCGGCTCGGCTCACTTATACCCCTATGGGGAACACAATAGTCCCCGATCAACATCCAATTTCAAAACTCTAATGTCATTAATCTGCTTCAACAGGCATGCTAAGTTAGTGCATATTAAGATGGTCATAAAGACCAGATTACATTCAATGGAAGTTGAATGGATGGAAATCCAAGCAAGTAGTAGTAGTGCTTCTTGTCGACCTTATTGAAGGATCGAATAGAATTCTTTTCTCTTTTTAGTACGGGATCCCATTCTCAAAAGTCCACTATTGGTTGGATGAACGAATTTGATTTACTTTAGATGAGACAGACCACGCCCCGGGACGGAGGAGAGGGAAAAGCCATACCTAATCGAAAGAATGCCAAGTTAGATCCCAAGCTCACTTGTGGGATAAAAAATATGAAAAATAACTAAAGTAAAATAAAAGAATAAGATAACAATGGTTTCTCCCTTCTATGAATTAAAACCAAAATTTCCCATCCATATAGAACATGTTAAGGGTATCAAAGGAAAAATAAACATAAGGTTCACTAAAAAAGCATGCTTTATCAATACGGTCAAGTCAATCATGCTTTTAGCCTCTGAGCCATCTCAAACGTTGTATTGCAAAGCCTTTGAGCTACTTGTTTCATGTGCTAGCAAAAAACCTTAAGCCAATATATGTCTCAAAATTGAACCCTTTGTCATATTTTGCATTCTCGAATTTTTTGGGGACTCCTCGAATGAGGAACCTATGGCTTTGTATGAGGAACACGATACTCAGACAAAGTATCGAAGGCAAAAGGCCAATACTTGATGCAATTTCCCTCTCTCCTTTGTTTGAGAACTAGGCGATAAAACCTATGGATGACAGAACCATTGGACCTCGACGGGTTTTCCCACCATCATTGCTTCCCCTTAAGCATGAAACAATTTACTATAAGAGGTTGGAACACCATTTGTGGAAGTTAAATAGTATCTTATAACACCTTTGATTGAGAGTTTTCCTATGATGGGGAGGTAATTAATCATTAGGGGTTGAACCCATGAGAAGCCTCTAGCCAAAAACATATAAATCCTAAGAATGTAAATCTTTTAATGAGGGTGAAACCTTGAAGAATGCTTATTTACTCTTATTATTTACCTCTTGAGAAATTCATCTATTTGTCCAAACCCTACTTTGAGCTTTTCAGAGCCCACAATAAGCTTCATTGCACATTAGTGTTATATTGGTCCGAGAACTGATGAGATGAATGGGATGATCTTCTTGACTATATACAATTGGATTCAAAGATGAGTGAACAAGCAAATCATGTTCAACCATATTGGATGGAAGGATGGTTCTGGATCTGTTGTTATTCTAATCAGTTTAAGTGTGCCATATCCAGCACATGTACATATTATGTTCTTGTTTCATGAAAACTGTCTAGGTCTCAAGTAAGTGCCATCATAATTTGTTATGATCATTTTTCTAGGAGTGAATTTGTGATTTTTTACACTTGCTTTGATTACTTGATCCAGTTGTTTCCTTTAATATGCAAATATCTTTGTGATCTAGCTCAAATGGCCAAAATGATATTATATCTGGATTATCTACATGTGATTTGATTACCATTTGCTTGAGTAAACTATGAATGCAATGTTAGAGTATGAATTTTTCTGCTTTCTTCATTTGGGTGGGTAGCTTTTCACTGTTTATGTCTGATCATGTATCTTCTATTCTGCAGATTGCCCATTGAAGTTTCAAGAGCCCTCAAATGTAATTAAGCAATGCAGTGATTTGGCATCGCCAAATCCAACTTGCTGTGCTTCATTAAATACTTATATCGGAACCCTCCAAAAGCAAATGCTTATAACAAATAAACAGGCCATCAATTGTGCGGCGTTTTTTGGATCCATGTTGCAAAAAGGTGGTGTTATGACAAACATTTACGAGCTTTGTGATGTTGACTTAAAGGACTTTAGCCTTCAAGGTATGTTGTTATCTGCTGACTTGTTCTGTCTGGTTATCTTATGTATTTTATTTTTATCGTTTAAACGACTAATTGGCTGTTTTTATTGTCTTTTTGTATTGGGAAGCCTATGGACAACAAGGTGTGTGGTGCATTTCCTTTTGTTTTTTGTACAAAGTTGTCTGAATCTTTCATTCATAGTATACGAATATGCAGTCATCTCATACATATATGATCGATGTCTAGGGTGTCTACTTCGGAGTTTACCAGCAGATGTTATATTTGACAACACCACTGGGGTTAGTTTCACCTGTGACTTGAGTGATAACATTGCTGCTCCATGGCCTTCATCGTCTTCCTTTTCATCCATGTCTTTTTGTGCACCGGGTAAGTTGATCTCTAAAAATATAATTCATTGACAAGTGTGCAACCCCTTAAAGATGTATGCATCGCTTGGGATGTTGACTCTGTTAAGCAATTGGAATGATGTATTGTCGTGGCATATGCATTTTTGCAGAGATGTCTTTGCCTGCACTGCCCGTGTCACCAACCTCTGGCAACTTAGGTATGCATTTCATGCAAATGCTCCCCCTTATATATCTTGGTTTGAAATACAAAGTCTAAAAGCTTTTTTTGCAGATGTTTTAGTGTGATATTTAGTAGTTGATAATTGATATAGTTGAAATCGATGGAAAATTTGCTTCCATCTGTTAAAACAAGTAGAAAATTTGAACATTGGAAAAATGTTTAGAATATAGAGGGCTTAGATTTGCATAACAAGTAAATTCAAATTTTGGAAAAGTAAAGAATATTGTGTTGCCTACCTGATCCTTTTGATGCCGAAGTCACTGCTATTTCTAAATCAAAAGATTTAAATGTATATTCTATTGATAACTTATTGGCTTTTATTGATAACTTATTGGCTTTCTCATTGCTTATGAGCAAAATGTGAGCCAAAAATTTTTAGATGCAGGTGACAGGAAAAATGGAAAGTTTGATCTAAGGCAGATGGAGTTTTCTTAGATTATTCTTCAGTAGGTAAAGCTTATATGGTCTTTCAATAAAAGAACCTTAGTTTTAGAGGAATCCATTCATATGGTATTTGATGAGTCAAATAGATTAGTTGAGCCGAGGATAGATGATGGTGAGGTTGTATTTATTCGTGGAGTGGAAAGTATAAACTTAAGAAACAGAGAATAACCAGAGAATCCTTTGCCTAGGGATTAGAAATATTCTTCTAGTCACAAATAGAGCTTATTGTTGACCTCTAATTGCTACATAACCGGCTCCCACTGCCCACCTCGACAACTCCTACGATCCCATGTTTTGGCAACTGCTCCCCACGTTCGCTCCTTACAAAAAACTGAAGGCACGGGCATCTAAAGAGATACACACAGAAACAGAAAAAAGGAAATTGGGGGACTTACCATCTCTCTCGCTTTCTGTTTGTATGCCCTAGGAAGCTCCGGGCGAAGACCACTTTCCTCAACTTGTCCAAGCTGGAAGCCGAAGCCGCACAACCGACTGCCTCTTCCAACGCCCTACGTCGAGCAAGCCGAGCCACCATCTTAGTCGATTGAAAAACTATAGTCGATTGAAGTTCACAAATCTATATATAGTCTTTGATATCCATAAACAATATTTTGCTGTTGATCCACCATCATCTGTTGGACACCGTTTATATTAGTAGCAACAGCTATTTTTCTAAATGGATTGAATTATATCCTTTTAAAGAAATCACTACTAATTATGTGATCAACTTCTTTACTCATAATATTTTCTACAAATTTGATGTACCACGCCGCATAATCTCAGACAATGGTCTAGCTTTTAAAAGTACTAAGATTTACATATTCATTTAACGACATAAAATCGATTGGCAATATTCATCGATTTATAATTCAAGAGCAACTCATAAATGAGCTAAAATTTCAGCTCAATTTGATTGAGCTTGTAAACTCGAGGGAGGCCAAAATTAATTTATTTTGGACATGAGTTGACCCCCTTTGTCTACATCAGATTCTCCCCTTCTTGAAGAACTCATCTCTCGATGAGTTAGCTTTTGATTCTCTTGAGGAGGTGGAGACGGAGCATCCAGCTCTTTGATCTGGTCTTCATATTTCTGCATGATCTCATCTCATTCCTTCAGAAATTTATCTTGTAAACGCTGCTTTTTCTTGAAGTACCTTTCTGTACGTATGTGCATCCATGATTGAAGTTTGTATAGTTCATACTCCAGAGGATTTGCTGACTTTGATGGAATCCACCTATCCATAGGATCTTCAATTTCTTCAGATTTGCTTTCTTCTGTCTTTTTTCATTTTTTTTTTGACTCAAACAAGACTAAAAAAAAAAAGACTCAAAGAAAGACTCAAAAGACTCAACCTAAACTTAGACTCACAATTCTTTTACGACTCAAGACTCACAACAAGATTTGACTCGACAAAACTTGACAAACTCACAAACCTAGGACTTCCTAACTTGCTCTGATACCAAATTGGTGGGGGCAAGAAATATAGGGAGCCTATACCCCTCTCCCACACGAAAGATCCGAGCCTTGAACCCGACGACCCACGAAATTACGAAACACGAAGACTAAGATGAGGAAGAACAAACTCTTACATTTCAAATTAAACTACAAATAAGACTACAAATGACGATCTAACAAATTCGAATCGAAAATCAAAGACACCCTAAAGTTTCTTGACTTAGAGACGAAAGATACAGATGGAGTGGCACTTGCAGAGAGACGAAAGAGATTAGAAGCCGAGACGAAAGGTTGGAAAGAGCTCGCAAGATTTCCGGAGGGGATGAGAAAGAAGACGAACAAAGCTCGCAAGCTTTTCCAATAACCCGCAGGTTAGATTCCAAAATCACATAACATTCAACTATTCAAAACATTACAAATCCCCATATAATAGGTATGAAAGGGAATATCAAAAGACACATAACATTAATTTACACAAGAACCTAAGCACCATGAGCACGAAAATCCCCCCCCCCCCATGCATCACGGAAAACAGCCCAAACCCAGGAATCGAAGCAACAGCCGCGGGAGACAAGGAGGCCACACGGAACCAAGGCGCCACAACCACGGGAAACATCCCAGGCTCGGAAAACCAGCAGTCGGCCGAAATTCCAAGGGGCAAAGGCACAAAAAACAAAACCATGGTGAAATCCAAAGAACCACCAAATTGGAAAACGAAACAACATCTTGGAATTCCAAGAGACTAACATAATTAGAAACATATAATAATAAAAACTATAACATTTAATAAAAGATAAATATAAACTAAAATTTTAGCTAATAATGAGCTAACCCTTAGTTCAATAAATGAATTAAAGACCAGCTCATAAATGAGCTAAAATTTCAGCTCAATTTGATTGAGCTTGTAAACTCGAGGGAGGCCAAAATTGATTTATTTTGGACATGAGTTGACCCCTGTTTGTCTACATCAGAGATGATATATTTGGTCAACATTTGAACCACTAATCCCTAGGGACGAATGGAAAAGTCGAAGAACGTCTAGTATGATACTGATTATATTGTACAATTTGATAACCTTTTTGAACTGATCGGCCTAAACCAATTGAATTTTTTCTGATTGTATTGTATGATTAACATCTTACTGAACAATTCAAATCATATGGTACAATAGTCGGGGGCCTATTTAAGAAGGTAGTCTAAGGTTTCAAGCACATCAATCTTCTAAAGTTATCCCATTACATAACTATCATAGAGCATGATCATTGAGATATAAACCAA
Organism: Dendrobium catenatum; assembly: GCF_001605985.2. Taxonomy (NCBI): domain Eukaryota; kingdom Viridiplantae; phylum Streptophyta; class Magnoliopsida; order Asparagales; family Orchidaceae; genus Dendrobium; species Dendrobium catenatum. The sequence continues at coordinate 28,745 of NW_021318644.1, forward strand.
CAAGTAGAGGTACAATAAAACGACAAAATTTGGCTAGCTAGCAAAGAGGAGGTTAACGTATGCCAATAGAATACATTGATTCACTTGTGAAGTTAGTGACCAATGAATGAAGCCCCGAAAATTGTGATGTTTGGATCTTTGTCAATGACTCCTCAAAGGGGAGGTGTAGGTGACAATAAAAAAATACTTGAATTGAAGGCTTTAGCATTTATTGAAGTTGATACCTACTCACTATGTCTCGATCGTGAAAGAAGATGCAGAGAGATCTTGAGGGCATGCACCAGGAGACTTTGACATCATGGGGTGAGGACTGGCAGAACACTATTTCACTGTGTGCCCGAGGCGTCTTATTCAATTTTTTCTATTCCACATTCTTGTCTTGTTGTGCAATCGCATGCCTGTTTTTAGCTCCTCTTTGGCCCATGTTGGACATTAATTCATTTTGAAAAGACTTAAACAATTTTGAAAATGCCATATATGTGTTGGGATAGGTTGGAGCTGAGTTTGCATCCTACACAGACCATTTTACATTTAGAATTACCTATGCTTCATTATATATCCTTCTTAAAGGCATTTGAAGGACTTAATGGGTTGTTTGGTAGCATGTATTTAAAATATATGTATTTTTATAATTTGATGTACAACAAATACCTATACTTGAATTTTTTAATTGGGTGTAATAGAAATCCATTGAGATGATTCATTTTGTTTTAGTTGAATGCATTCGGAATACATTATTTGCCAAAAAGAAAAAAAATGATTAGTGATTATAATTAATGGTCATAAGGTGTGTTGGATTGGACGATAGCATGCTGCAATAAGGTGAGATGATGATAGGGTGAGATACAAATGAGGGCCTATGAGGGCAAATCAATGATAGATGACAAATTCAAGATGGCGAGGAGCAATGATAGCTAGAGGCACCAGATCGGGTGTTGATGGTATTATAGCTATCTTGGTAGGTCGTGATGGCAGGGCAACAATTCCAATGAGATAGTGCGAAGACAACAAAAACGCACAATAATTCAATGTTGATTGAATCAACTCTTTTGGGGCATATTTTCTAATACCTTCAAACTTTTGTAATTTTTCCTTAAATGTTAATGACACACCAACATTGGCATTGATCATTTGATAGAACTTTGCCAATATCAATAATCTATTGCCCATAAAAAATACTGAAATAAAAATATGTAATCTTTAAAATATCCCAAAAAAGAAGTGAACTCATTGATGTACCATTAATTTATGCATCATGCTCACATCACAATCATCATCATCATCATCATTATTACCAATGGCCTCTTCAATAGAACCTTCGCCATAATCTATGGAAAATATACTTTGTTAAATTGGCTTAGAAAAAAAAAACACTAATCAATTATGGTGTCCCAACCTTGCCCAACTCTAATTTCAGGAAACATATACTTGACATGATTTTTCAACGTGTCAAATAGAGCGGGGTGCCTCGAGGTGCGTTCATACTTGGCATAGAGATGAGGCTTTTTGAAGTGTTCATGCTTCATAGGTCCTTATAGTCCAACATGTTATTGGACCCAAGGTTTAAATTGCATAAGTAAGCCTCGAGGCGTTTTTCGTCCATGAGACGAGGCGTAAGTCTCGAGGCGGTGTGGGCGTAAACCTCACGGACGCAGAATTGCGTAAATGAGAATTTAAGGGTTTTAGCAGGTAAATAATAGCAATATTCTATCATACAACAAAAACATCTAAATGACATGTGAAATTAGTGTAAAATAAGAAAAAAAATGCAATAAAATCATGTCCCAAAGTACAAAACCACAAAATATTAGTCTATCAAAACTCCCAAAGTACAATTAAGAAAGAACATATAAAATTCAATCATATCCCATCACTAAATGGGTCTTCAATGGAATCTTCTTCTCCAATTGTATCTATAAATGTCATATCTTCATCATTTTCAATGTGACTCACTTTTCTCTTTCCTGTTCAATAAGAATGATCATTATCATGTTAATTGCTCACTTAATATATATATAATGCAATAGCATATAAGAAGTTGTGGAATACCTTTATTTGGTTGTTGTGCTGCAGAACTAGTGGATGTGCCCACTTGATCTGCCTGGCCCCTCAAGGCATCCACACTTAGATCCTCTAGCTGCAGGTCTGATAATGGAAAATCTGTTTCATCATCTATAAACCACTCATTATTAGATGACACACCAATGAGTCCTCATCATCCTTTACCCCTTGTTCCTCAACCTTCTATCTTTCAACCTCTTGTTGTGCATAATATACACAGGGGAGTTCATTTTGAGTGTTGAAAACCGATTTCTTCCCTTTATAGAGGAGCGACCGGAAATAAAGGGCTCACCGGCGAGCGGCGACGCCGGCGGGAGAGGCGCCGGAGACATGCTGGAGATCGGGCTTCGGGAGGGATCGGGTTCGGGATGCTTGCGGTTTTGCTTGGACCGGTAGAAGGGAGAGGCAATTTTCATATTTATTTAAAGTGAGTGGGATCCTTTCTATGAGGCGCATGCCTCATGCAAAATTGCGCAATAGCGCAATTGAGGCGCTCCTCACTCTGCTTCAGGCTTCAAGGCGTCTTTGGTCCAAATTGCTTAGGCCTCAAGGCGTCTTTGATCCAAATTGCGCAGAGGCGCGCCTCTTATTGCGCAATTTTAAACTATGATTGGACCTTCAATATAAGCCCCAATATTGTGCTACACTAGTCACAATTTCTTTTGGAGGCTTCAGATGAATCCTTCATCAAGATTTTATCCCTCCAACTATTTGACAATGATATCAAATATCATGCCATGGGTCTCTTGAACATAGTTTGATTTTGTGATAGCCTTTAGAAAGTCTCGACTACTGCTCTGAATGCTGATTTGGTATATCACCAATTTATCGGAGTAGATCTTCTAGCAATCTATTGCTAGAGCATTAGTGGTGATAATAAGCACCACACCGTCAACCATTGCCATTTTGCATGCCTCCTTTTAATAATTTTTTCTATAAGATATACAATAAAGTATGCTTAAATTTAGATCAAGAAATTTCCGGCAAGGAAAAAGCTTGAGATGGTTTTGCACTTCAATCTGAATATGCCTTTCCCTTCACTTGAGTTGTCATCATGTTGATTTCATCATGACTTTGAAATAATTGTGAAAAGTCGAAAAACACAAATCCTAAAAGGCCCATGGAATCAGACAGGATGTTCTTTCTTCGATGAAGCTAAACACGTTAGAAACTGGATTATTTGGCCGTCCATTGAAATTTTCTTTGGAAACAATGATGCTGTCGGAATTGTTTTAGGAAAAGATTCGAAGAGAAAAATCATAATTTTTTGTGTTATAATTATTTCAAGAATTTTTTATGAGCAATTCTACAAAATACAGAGTGTTCCAAAAAAAGTGGCAATTTTTGTTACGCTAAACAATGAAATATCGATTTTCTGAAGTCTTGGTTTGAGATATTTTCCCCCTAACCAAATAAGGTAATTTTGGCAAGAAATGTTTTGGAAGCGAAAAAGTTTCCCCAATGATATTGCAGAAATTTTTTTTGAATTTTTGGATTTCAGTAAAAAATCCTAAAATAGAAAATCTACCAAAATTCATCCATAGTATTTTACATCAAGAAACTTTTGGAGGACTTAAGCTTAACTTACAGTAAAATTTGGTCAAAAGATATCAACATCAAAGAAATCAATAAAAACAGCGTTGAAACACTCAAAACTGACAAAATCTTATTTTATTGTTGGATTCCCGATTTTCTTTTTGACCATTCATTCTTCTTCATCTCTACACCACATTGGGTGTGATGCCACCTCAGGATCAGCAACTCTTTCCTGAAACTAAGGCCAACAAAATAGGGCTATCAAGCAGGACCAATACCTTATTTTCTCAGTCTAAATCCATCCTATTTAGGGTGAGCAATCCCTTTTTTACAGTATTGCACCTAGAGTTAGTGATTACGAGCCTATTGTTTGTTCATAGTCGGGCCTACGGGTGTAAGTGTGCCAAGCAGGCTCGAACTCAACTCGCTAAAGAGTCCGCGAGTCGAGCTTAAGCCTGTAATCAATCTCGTTCACGAAATGGGATCAAGCTTGAGTTCGAGCTTAGTACGACTCGGCTTATTAGCTTGTCGAGCTATTTGATTTTAAAACATATATTTAAAAATTTGTAATATACCATTTTCTTAAGAATTTTATAAGATAACAAAAATTCAAGCTTCATAAACGAGTCTAGTTTAAGCTTTTCAATCGAGCTGAGCTCGAGCTTTTTAAATGAGCTCGAGTTTGATTTTTATACAGTGAGTCCAGTTCGAGCTTATTAAACGACAGTGTGAGCTAAACAAGCTCAGCTTAATGATTGCACTGCTCGACTCGTTTACACCTCTAATTTAGTTTTTTAAAGGACGGTTTTCAGTCTCTTTGTAAAGGAAAAAATGGGAGATTAGAGTGAGAGCATAACTATCATGGCGCATCAGAAAATTTTTATTAGAGGATGGCAAGGGAAAAGATATTTCATACTTTATTGGAATTTTTCGAGATCCTAAAAGGAATTTCTTTATTTTTGTTCATTCAACTGGCTTGTGTCAGCATGAGTGGGCAGTGCATTACATCGTTAGCAGTGGCAGCACCACAGCTAGTCAAGCCCCATCAACCATTCCTGGCCCCTTTTTCTTTTCAGGATAGACCATCTTATTGGGTCGAGCATTGTTGATCCTGTTCAATCAAAGTCAATTTGAAGCTAGGATCCAACTTATGTTCAGATCAGATTGCAGGCGATCAGTTTTGCCTTATCATGATGCGGGCAATGGGATCGAATGTTTTTTTATTGGTCAATGTTATTTTCTTAGAGTTGCATCAGCTGAATGTAAGAGCATCTCCAACCGAACTCCAAACACTTGAATGTCGTTGCTGCAGAGCTCTAGCGGAACGGTAAAACTTCCGTTATTTGCTCCGTTATTTTTCTGTCTCTACCTAACTTGCCGTAGAAACGCGTGAAAAGAAGAAAGAACATTACCTTCGCAAAATTGGAGTTCGATTTGATGAATCACAGCATATTTTTTAGTTTCACGGCATTTTGAAGTGAAAAATCAGATTTTCGGTTGGAGATGGTCGAAGGATAGTAGATTACAATGGTGCCTATCTTGAAAACTGCTCGTCTGTTTTGAGTATAAATATGCAATTTTATAGTCATTTCATTGTTCTTCATATGCATACACAGTCTGTTGCACACAAAAAAAAAATGCTGACTCTCCTTTATTTAATTCCCCAGGTAATCATGCCAGGAGATTGGGTATTTTTGCACACTTATCTTTTTATTTGGTCTACGGAATTTTGTTATGAGGGGGTGATGGTCTGGCTAGCAGTTATTTATATATTGAGCGATTCATTTTCCTGTACAGCATGCTTTGTGTTGTTTGCACAACAATCTGAAAGCACAGTAATTTCAACGAGATTTTGAACGCACCTCATGATCCTGAAGCTTTGTGAATGTGAATATGGATTGTAGAAGAATGCTTTTAGAATGTCTTGCTTTCCTCAAACCTTACCTCGTTCATGGCTTGCTGTATTGCTAAAAATTTGGTGGGCTGTGAAATCTGCAAGGGGGATCATGTGAAGCTATAAAGGTTATACTGGGATTATGATGGTAAGAAAAAGTTTTGTATTGTTGTTAAAAAATCACCTTTTTTAAATATTATTTGATTCTTTTTTAGTAGAGAGAATGCTGGAGATCGTGTGAGAGAATAATATAAAAAGAACTAGAAAATAAGAGATTCAAGTCTCAAAGTATCTAAAAGATTTATTTTAATGATTCTCAAGATCTCGAGCATGTCTTTTTCATCATTTATTTTCAGGATTTGGAGGGTTGTGAGAAAGATTATATTTAAGAAAAAAAAAGTGTAAAGCATAATAAATGATGTAACTCATTATAGGCTGCCATTAATAGGAATGTTTGTGGATGAACGCCTCTTTATGATGAGTGACATTTATGGCTCGAACAAATCTTGATGAATCTCTTTATAAGATTTAGGTTTTGTTTGGGATGGTTTTTTTATTTCTTCTTAAAGCAGTTTTCTAATGCAAAAATTAAAATTTTCATACTAAAAAGTTGCTTTAAGAATCAATAAGAAAGCTATCCCAAATGAAGCCTTAGAAGTGTGACTATTCGGGCCAAGATTTCTTCAAGGACCTGCTAGTTACTTTTGTAGTACTTACATAGGCATATATTAGCATATAAATATATTTTGTAGGTGTATCGATCCTGATTTTTGTGAAGGTGGCATTGGAGATCATCCATTGTACAATCATAACAAAGCTTATGAGATAATCAATTGTCACTCAATGATAACTATTAAGTGGTTGAAAGGCACAATTCTTCGTTTGGCATATATTGATATTGAATATAAATATTTTTTCTCAACACATTAAAATCTTGTTTATTTTGATGCAATTAAATTTAGTATATGTGATAAAATGATAAGAATCCAAATAGGGAAATTTTGACTTGACATGATTCATAGCACACATAAGTGGAGAAATATGGATGAAATTGGTCACTCTTTTATTCATGGAATGCTTATCAAAGTATGTTGCGAACGAATTTGGTTGAACCTTCTTTGAATTCATACTATTATTCAAACCTAGCTCAAATGGTTCAAACCTTGTTTCACATGCATCGGTCACACGATGTCTTTTCCAAAGAGCTCGTTGTAGGCCACCAATATTAGGATGTTAGGCATGGCATGCCTCTTCTCATATTATTGGTTTTGTTATTATCTTTGCCACCCGTCACGAAATCAATATCTCCTTATACGTTGGTCTTGTTGAAGCCAATGTTCATTAAGATCCTTGTTGCAAAATCCTCTCACTTCATACTTCGTCAATATCATTGGTAAGCTTATAGTAACCTTATCATGACCTGGCTCGAATGCTCGAATTAATAAGACGGGAATATACAATCGGGCGGTGATTAAATCATCAGTTAATCTAAAATTATCTCAAATAAATTGAAAGAGCCATTAAAACTTCAAAATTTAAAAATAGCAAATAATATAATTACCTTTCTCCTAGTGCGCCATATCTACAATACATATTCTCTTACCTTCTACTCATATTAATTAAATCAAATTATACTTGAAAATGTTTTTCAATTAAAAAGGATGAGTCATAATATAGCTTTGTGAGTAAATCATACTTTTAAATTACTGTAATACAAGGTATTAGGAACAATATGCAGGATCTTTTCAAAAACATAATTTAATTCTATTTAAGATTCATATCCAAACATGATCATCTATAATATGAATATATCATATTAACATATTTCATATATTTATTCTTTCTTTATAATACAAAACTCACATGAGCTACCATCTCAAATAGTATCAATAAAAGTACTCCTCAATTTTCTTTTTAATTTCCATCAATTTTTCATTTACGTTTGCACGTACATCACATCTCTAGCTAATATCACATCAGTCAACATGTCCATACAAGTATATCTATCTTAATTATTTCATTCATATATCATTCATTAACCTTATGTAAAATATAACATGCTAATTATCATTGAATTTGAAATGATTAATCATTTGATATGTGAAAGATAAATCATTTACAATGTAATTTGAAGCAATAATAATTAAATGCAATTAGAAGTAATACAATTACTATAATATAGGAACATGAATACTCACATAAAAAATAGATGCCTAAACAATTCACCTTAATTATTATTTCATGTACACGAGCTTAACACCTATATGAAGACGTTAAAAATTATTAAACAAATTATTCTTAATTTCTTATACTTGTTATTGTTAATTAATTAATATAATTTTAATTTTAAATATTATTTATTAAAAATCGCTCTTTCTCTCTAATTAACTAATTAATTTCTCTTAATAACTCCCATAATCCAAGATAAAATTGATTCTCTTCGCTTTATAAATTTATTGCTAATAATTTAAAATTAATAATTTTATTATGTATAAAAAAAATGAAATTTTAACATTATTATAATTTATTTCATTAATACCTTTCTTTAATTATTTTGAATTAACTTCTACAAATGATTATTAACATATAAATATGTTATTCTTATATATCTAAATTATAAAATAAATTACATTATTAAAATCTAATATACTTTAAATAGGCTCTATTTATATTTACATATTATCATTAATTCTAAATTCCAAATTTATTATTTTTAAATTTAATAACAAATTGTCTCATTCTCCTTAAACATATAAATATAATTTCATAAATGAATGGAAAAGAAAAACATAATCTATAAAATCTTAATTTTAGGATATTTCATAAAAAATACTTCTTCAACCTTAATAATTAATAATTAGGTATTTAATCTATCACGTAAGTATTTTTTAATCAAAATATAACTTAAATTTTAGAAAAAAGAAAAACTTTACCTTTTTCCCTTCTCTGAGCCCTAACCCACGGCAAATTATTGTGTCCGGTGTCCGGATTCGTCCGGACACCAATAAAAAAGTGCCACATCACTCAAAAATATCGGGGCCTAGTGCATCCGGGTGAGGTGGGGTGTCGGGATTGAATGTCCGCATGTTAGGTGATCAGACACATACCACTCCTCCCCGTCAAAAAAACTTACTCTTGATGGTTCGCTCTCCAGTCTCGTCTCCCTTGCTCTCTTTCGTTCTCTCGGTTAGGCTTTGTTCTTTTTTTTTTTATGTTCAGAGTCTCTTGTATTAGTGTGTTTCAAATGGAGTGAGCGAATCGAAGTTATCTCCCACAAGGAGTCGTTGCCTTTTCGCATTCGAATGCGTTTCCTTGCACCTTTTCAAGGTTCGATCCCGCCAACTGCTCCGGTGTCCATGATTTTCCCGCTCTACTCGCTGGCTTCGTTCGGTGCTTCGCTCGCTTTTCAATTAGTGTCGGTTCAAATGAACCGGCAAAGCACGGTTCTTACAAAGCTCTCATTATAAAATCATCCTCCTCGATCACATATTGTCAGACCCTTCATCGAGAGCTCATAATAAGCTCCCATCACAAAAAACTACTCTCTTCACACAACGGTGTCCCGCAATGTTTGATTTAGCGAGCTATGTCATCAAGCAATCATTCGAATTTGAACAAGGTTTAAATCATATTTTAATTCGAATCAATTTCTCTCATGACAGACTTCAATAAGAATTTGTTAGACAAGCAACTTCATAATATTCTTCATTTACTTTTACTTTACACGTGTATCTCTTATATTGGTTATTGTATTGTAGTCTAGCTATTTTGCTTATATATTTAGGCTGTACATTACTTTCTTCTATGTGCATTTTCCTCTGTCCTTTTCTCTTTCCCGTTCTTGGCTTCTTCTTCATAGAAGCTCTCATGGTATCAGAGCAGGATACCTGCTAATCCTTTCCGGCTCTCGCTTCCCATCTTCTTGTCTTTTCTTTTCTGGAGACATGGCTACTTCTTCTACCACGGCTACGTCCGAACCCAGGCGAAACTCTGGCACCGCATTTGATACACAGCAAATTCCCCAACAGCTTAAGTTCTTGATGAGCCACATCAAAGGTATCATCTCCCTCACTCTTACCGCCGAAAACTTTCCTATATGGCGTTCTCAAGTCTTCAAACTCTTCAAAGCAAATGGGTTTGAAGGATTTCTTGATGGTTCTTGCATCTGTCCCAACCCTCAAAACCTAACTGCTGAAAATGAACTCTCTTTTCAAACCTGGAATCTTCTTGATCATAATCTTTCTGCTGCCCTTTACTCTGTCATCTCACCTAGCATTCTTCCTTACGTTCTATCACTTGATCATTGTGCTGAAATTTGGGACACCATCGCTCGCCGCCTTCAATCCAACACCCGCTCCCGCACCATTCAGCTATGAAATGAACTTCATCATCTGTCTATGAAAAATCAGTCTATGCCTCAATACCTCCTTGCTGTCAAATCCATTGTCGATGCCATTGCCGCAACTGGATCTCCCTTAGATCCAGAAGAGGTGATCTTCTACACTCTTAACGAGCTTCCGGTGCAATATCAGTACTTCAAAACTGCTATACGTACGAACCTGCAACCTCTTAGCCTCGACGACTTGTACACCTTGCTATGCAGTGAAGAACTGAATATAGCACAAGAAACCACTACTGCCCTCCGGAATCTTAATCTCACTGATCCGGCAACCGCTCTGGCTGCTTATCGCGGAAGGGGTCGAGGGCGTAACAATTCTGGTAGAGGCCGAACGTCAAACCGTGGTCGCAGCCGCTCGGACAAGAACTCATCCAGCGGGATCACCTGCCATATCTGCTCTAAAACCGGACACTCAGCAATTAAATGCTGGTATCGCAACGATCCATCTTACAATGAAGAATCCGTCAAGACTGCTTTAATCACTCCGTCCGACACCTGCAATACTACCGATTGGTTTCTTGACATTAGAGCATCAAATCATCTTACATCCGATCCGTCCAACCTTCAATCTGGCCATCCCTACACAGGAAATCAACAAATCACAATTGGAAATGGCTATCAACTTCCTATTCAGCACACCGAAAAAGGTATTCTTCCGACTCCATCAGGTAAATTATGTCTTCAACATCTTCTACACGTACCAAACTTGTCTTTCAATCTTATTTCTGTTTACCGGCTAACCAAAGATAATCACTGCTCTGTCAAGTTTTCTGCTCATGAATTTAAAATCCAGGACTCGAAGACGGGTCACACACTTCTCAAGGGACCTTGCCTTAACGGGCTCTACCCCATCCGAGCTTCTTCTTCCACTTCCGGTCTTGCTCTGTTTTCCGCTCAAGAAATACCAAATCTTTGGCATAGACATCTTGGCCATCCGGCTCGGCAGACTCTTCAAGTCATTAGCAAATTCATTCCAGCAATTTGTAACAATCTAAATAAAAATCAATGTCATTCTTGTAACTTGGCCAAAAACCGCATGTTACCATTCAAGACTTCTACTTCTTCTACATCTAACATGTTTGATTTAGTTCATTCAGATATTTGGGGGTCGTCCCCCACTACTTCGGTTCACAGTTACAAATATTATGTTTCGTTTATTGACGACTACTCGAAATATTGCTGGACATTTCCGTTAATCCAAAAATCTGATGTTTTTGAGAAATTTCTTGAACTGCATAATATAATCAAAAATCAATTTAATGAACATATTAAGATTTTTCGGTCAAACGGTGGAGGAGAATTCCGCAACAATAAATTTCAAATGTTATTAAAAAACTTGGGCATTCTTCACCAGTTCACGTGTCCGCACACGCCAGCTCAGAATGGCATTGCCGAACGAAAACATCGTCACATATTAGAAACAATGCATAGCCTTCTTATCGAAGCTCATCTTCCCAGATCCCTTTGGGTTGAAGCTTTGAACACAGCGGTCTATCTTATCAATAGGATGCCTTCTCGTTCTCTTAAAAACAAAAGCCCGCATCACATACTCTATCAAAAACCGCCTGCATATAATCACCTAAAAAATTTTGGGTGCTTATGTTACCCTTGGACTCGTCCCTACAACACCACTAAACTTTCACCTTTATCGGTTGCTTGCATTTTTATCGGATATGCCTCCGCGCAGAAGGGCTATCGATGTCTTGATCCAAACACTGGCTTCGTATACGTATCTCGGCACGTCGTCTTCAACGAAGGTATATTTCCTTACCAAAATTCTACTAAAATGAATTACACATCATCTACTTCAGCTGTTATTCCACCACTTCTTCTGGTGCCAACTCAATCAACTACAACCACGGCTCATGCTCCTTCCCCTGTTCAAGCTGCGACTATCAACCATCTGGCTCCTGCGATAACAAACCATAACCATCCTCAAAATGATCCATCTACTTCAGATAATCCTACTGTCATCCCACCGCCGTCTACAACAAATCAATCTGTTCACGCCATGCAAACAAGGTCCAAGACAGGGCATTCTAGGCCGAAGAAAATTTTTAGTCTTGTCCACGCCATTACAGAATCTGATCCCACATGTTATAAAGCAGCAGCTAGCTCCAAACAATGGCAACAAGCAATGCATGAAGAATTTCGAGCGCTTCAGTCCCAAAACACCTGGGATCTTGTTCCTCCAGATGCTTCACAAAATGTTATAGGATGCAAATGGATCTATCGCACCAAATACCTCGCCGACGGATCCATCGCAAGGTACAAGGCTAGACTAGTTGCGCAAGGCTTCAACCAAGAATAAGGCATTGACTATGCCGAAACTTTCAGCCCCATCGCCAAAATGCCAACTGTTCGGATCCTTCTTGTTATTGCCCTCCATCATCAATGGCAAATTCATCAACTGGACGTTTCCAATGTGTTTCTCCATGGGACACTTAGCCACATCGTCTATATGAAGCAACCAGTTGGATTCATCGACCAAACTCATCCGGACTATGTTTGTCGCCTCAAGAAGGCTCTCTACGGGCTCAAGCAATCACCACGTGAGTGGTTCGCAACCTTAAACGGGCACCTTAGATCTCTCAGCTTCAACCTTAGTTCATCTGATCCTTCTCTCTTTCTTTACAACAACAACGGGATCAAAATGTACTTCTTAGTCTACGTTGATGACATTCTGCTTACCGGAAACTGCCCCAAAGCTATCAATCAGCTGCTTGAAAATCTGAAAACAACCTTCACCATGCGGGATCTTGGCTCAATCTCACAATTTATGGGCATACAAATCAAAGCAGATTTGCTCAAAGCATTCTCGCACGAGCAGGTATGTCTAATTGCAAACCCGTTTTCACTCCTTCTACTTTAAAAACTTCTAGTTCAAATGCACTAACCGCTGCCTACTCAAATCCTACCTTCTATCGCCAACTTTCCGGATGCTTACAATATCTCACCCTCACTCGGCCGGACATCGCCTACACTGTCAACAAGATCTGTCAACATATGCAAAATCCAACCATCCAACATTTTGAAGATCTTAAACGTCTTCTTCGGTACATCCAAGGAACTTTACATACCGATCTCCCTCTATTTCGCGACACGCCCATTCTACGCTCCTACGCAGATTTCGATTGGGCTGGCGATACAAAGGACCGAAAGTCCATGATTGGTTACTGCAACTTCATTGGCTCCTCTCTCATATCTTGGAGTGTAAAGAAACAGAATGACGTTGCTCGATCGTCCACCGAAGCGGAGTACCGTGCACTTGCCTCGGCCGCCGCTGAAATTACTTGGATTCGCCGTCTCCTTCAAGAACTCAGCTATGTTCAACCCATCGCCACTTCTCTATTCTGCGATAACACCTCGGCTATTGCATTGGCGAACAACCCCGTCTTCCACGCCAGAACTAAGCACATTGAAGTCGACTGTCACTGTATTCGCAGCTGTATCCAAGACAAAACAATACAAATACATCATATATCAACCACAGAACAACTCGCAGATTTGCTCACCAAACCGCTACCTTCATCCCGTTTTAAACTGCCTGCCAACAAGCTGGTCCAACCTCTGGATCCACCAACTTGAGGGGGGATGTTAGACAAGCAGCTTCATAATATTCTTCATTTACTTTTACTTTACACGTGTATCTCTTATATTGGTTATTGTATTGTAGTCTAGCTATTTTGCCTATATATTTAGGCTGTACATTACTTTCACGGATATAGAATTACTTTCTTCTATGTGCATTTTCCTCTGTCCTTTTCTCTTTCCCGTTCTTGGCTTCTTCTTCATAGAAGCTCTCAGAATTTACTAACATAAGAAGGGTAATTTCATTCGAAATAAATTTTCAAATGTATTTCTTCAAAAAAAAAAATAGTGATATTTCATTAATTATATATACAACTAGGAATGTAAAGTCAAATTTTATCATAAAAATAAGTTGGCGATTCATATTCCTTGAAGCTACACGGCAGTTAATCATGATTTTCTTATGCGAGTATATGGAATTCGAAAGCATCTTTGTAATAATATATTTGCTAGTAGGAGGAGAAGCACGACCAGATCACAAATCATGTCATAAGAACTGTTATTTGTTTAATTGAATTTCTATTGGGGACATTTCTAATTGGGTGGTCTTAGCCTTTGTTGGGATAGTTCATTTTGAATTTGTTCCCCTTTCAAATTTCAATGAATATTATTAAGTAAAATATAACAAAAAAAAATTATAGGTACAAACATCAATTTTTTACACAGATTGGACTGAAGCATCATGAAAAAATAAAATTATTTAACTATTTAAAAATAAACAATGCAAACCTCTTCTTCTAAGACATTATAAAAATACCCAAATTCATTGGTGGTTGTTTTGCTAAAAAAATAATACATCACTATAAAAATGAATGTAACATCTGAAGCTATTTGGATGAGTGAAAAATAAATACATGTAATTTTTATTTTACTTAAAGAAAAATGAATGTAAACGTGAAGCCCAAAATAGTGGTGGTCAATGGAAGGCGACAAGCAGTGGTTGTAGGTAGTAGGCGATAGTGGCGAATAGCAGCAAGTGGTAATAGACGAAGTGGCAATCGGCAGAAATTAAAACTCTCACCCCAAATTAAAACACTCGACCCCCTTATCCTGTCATATATAATAATTAAAATATATTTTTTATTTTATTTTATTTTTTGTGCATTAATTTTGATATACCTTTGATTTTGTATTTCTTAAATTTATATTTTATAATGTTGGTATAGTTTAGCTATTTGTAGATAGAAACTTTATTTTATAAAAATAAAGTTTTTTTATTTCATTTACTTATATTAAAATATAAAAAGATATAATTGTAAAATCCATAATCTTCAAAAAAAAATAATTGTATTTTAAATATTTCATTTGGGAGGGCTTTTATACTGCTTCTTAAATTAATTTTTTAGTTAAAAAATTTTAATTTTTGTATTAAAAAGCTAATTTTAAGAAGCAGTAAGAAAATCATCCTAAACGAAACTTTAGTGTTTGTTTGGATCAACTTTCTGGCACTTTAATTTTCGTGCTGCAATCAAATTTTTATTTGCCTATCATTTTCTCAATGTTTTTTTTGCAAGTTCTTAAAAACATTAATGCAGGAAGTTATTTTTTACAATAAGATCTACTAATTTGTGAAAATTGTAAAAAAATTGTATATATATATATATATATATATATACAAATTATAAAAAGAATAATGGTTTGGATTGCTCTATTTTAAAATAATATTTTCTACTAAAAATTAAAATTATTGAATATTATGTTTTTATTCTCTTTATAATTTTCTATATCATAAAAATGATGTAGAAAATATTTTTTATAAAACCTAAAGCATAGTATTTGTTGTGTGCTAAAATATTTGTGGTAGTAGAATGAGGTTCTTTCTCTGAGCTTATCATGAAGTTCACACACAATCCCAAATCATATAAGAGATGTAGCATTTTTATGTAAAAATTAGAAAATGAATGATAAATTTAGCCTACCGAGTTAAAATAGTTATATTATATATGTTGAAGATCATGATGATTCACCCATTTGTTTTCTTGAAAGAGGTAGGACTATAAATTCAATGATATGACTTATTGTGAGTAATTTACATGAGTTTAGATTAGATTTATTGATCATACTACTCTAGATCTCTTTTCTTATCTCTTCTTGTTAAATCTCCTATATGAGAATGACACCTTCATATCAATATGTTTCTCACCTCAACAATAATCTTCCTCCCTCTAACTACATAATGGACATTAGCTACAAAGTTGAACTACATACCATAATCTTCATATGTCACCATCTCTACCTCTATTCTTCTTTTCTCCTAAACACCTTACCACTCTTCTTAAGCTCATTATTTGTACCATTTATGGCTATAGCATTATGGATAGGTCTGAACCTAATATGATAAGTCATGTGCATTTTGAATTTATGTATTTCTATTTTGTGTAATCTGTGAATGTCTTTGCATGCTTAGGAATGTATCATTTCTATTCTAGAGTGTGTCCCAAGGGTTTGTGTGTAAAAATTTTGAATTCTGAAAAATTTTTGGAGCTTCTTAGCATTGTGATGCTAAATTTTCTATCTTTCTAGAATTTAATTAACTTGTTGTAGCATTGAACGGTACAACGTTATGGCACTAGATCTAGTCTAGGGTGTTGTGGCATGGGGTCTGGGAACTACGGAGTTGTGCTCTTTGTCTGGTTAGGGTTTTCAAGGGTAAGCTGTAATGTTGGTTCTTTGAGCACGATGACTTTGAGGTAGAATATTTTATAACTATCAAAATCTACTAAAAATAGCAAAATAATAATAAATTCCCTAACATAAACAAGCTAGAGAGTGAGAAGAAGTCAATTTCGGACGGCTTTGAGTCATTTTTATCTATTGAGATAAGTCATGGCTAAGATAATTACATTATGTATATCTGGTTTTTTAATAATTCAAAGTTTTCAAATTTTGTGACATTTTAATTAAAATTTTATATAAAAGTTGGTGTATTTGATTACTCGACAAACTTCACTACGTAACTTTTGACATGTAGTTGTCAATATTCAACGCATTTTAGTATTTTATTTATGAATTTTCACCAAATAGTCTAAAAATAAATCATTGTAACGATCTAAAAAGTATTTTGACACCAATAAATAGCGTCATAGTACAAGAAAATCTTTGACATATAACTAAAACTAATTTGTGATAATTTGGTAAATTTTTATATTGTCAAATTTTGTGTGCGAGGTTCGCTTGTATTCCTATCTATTTTGCTAACAATAAAACTCTGTGAAACTCTTTGATAATTTTGATATTATGTACTATATTTGAAATTACATATATTTATATACTTACACACTTGAAATGTGTGGATCTAGAGAAGTTTTAATGATTGGTGGTGATTATGATACATTGTAAGATAGGAGTTATAAGGGCCTAAAATCTATGAATGTTCATGATGCTATACATTGAAAGATTTAAAACCATATTATATGACATGCTAGTATAGAGAGTTATAAGGGCTTGAATTTTAAATTTAATATATATTGGGAGGAATAAATGCCTGATGGAAATGATATATCCTAAGAATGAGTGTTATGTGTTTACTATTATGCTACTTTATTGCTTTACTGCTTATGATTGGTAAGATAGAGTCACTATTTGCTATTACGTAGATGTCTGATATTTTGTTATTCTAAACAGTCTATTTATACTTGTGTATGAATAAATTGAGTTTATAACTTTAATTTTCTTATTATTAACTATTAAAGAGTTGGGTTGGTTGAATGTGACTTGTTGAGCTATGATTGCTCATGCCTTTTTTCTACATCTATTTTAAGTCAAGAGAAGGGGAAATGGACAGGATGAGTAGAGAAATGTTGCAGGATCTAAGATATATATATGTATCGATATGTTTAGTTAGATTTTAATAAGCATAGCTTTTCTATTCTATTTTGGATGTTCATGCCATCTACTATTTTTCAATAATTATTTTGATTGTAAACATTTCTGAGATGAATACTAGGTATGGTCATTATGAGTTTTTAGTCATGACTTTTGGGGTGACTAATATACCTATAGTTTTTATGGATTAATGAATAGATTATTAAAAAATTATTTGAACCAATTTTTTATTATATTTATTAATAATATTTTGATATATTCTAAATTTGAGGAATATCATACAATTTTATAAGAATTATTCTAGAGACTCTTAGGAATCATAGGTTGTATGCTAAGTTTTTTTTAATATGAATTTAGCAAAAGAGCATTTCATTTTTGGGGCACTTGGTGAATAGTGAAGGAAATTTTATAGACCACTAAAAAATGCAAGAAATTTACAATTAGCTAAGACCTACTACCATATCAGAGGTACATAATTTTTCAGGAATTGATGAATATTATAAAAAAAATTGTGAAAGGATTTCCTCAAATTACTATTCCTCTGGAAACAATTTACACAAAAGGTGGTGCCTTATGAATGGATATTAGATTGTGAGAACAATTTTTAGAAATTAATAAAATGTTTAACATCAATTCCTATAGTCCACCTAATTTGGAATCAAAGGATTTCAAGTATTCAATGATTGTTCATTATAAGGTTTGGGGTTTGTTCTAATATAGAATGAAAATGTGATAGCTTATGCTTCAACATAATTAAACCCATATGAATAGAACTATATTACGAGCAATATGTAGTTAACATTTATTATGTTTGTTCTAAAAATTTAGAGGCACTATTTGTATGAGGTCATATCTGAAATTTTTATAAATTATCAGAGGTTTAAATACATTTTCACCTAGAAAAAAAAAATAAATTTAAGATAGAGAAGGTGGTTTAAGTTAATAAAAGAGTATGATGTGAGTTTTCAGTATTAGCTTGTTAAGGCTAATATTGTAGCAAATACTCTGAGTAAAAAATCTTATGGATTGGTAAGTTATTTTTGTACTTATAATGATTTTATTATTTCTGATATGAAAAGGTTAGAGTTGGTGTTAGATAAGTTTATTGAACTAAATTATGGCAGGCTTTCTAAGATGGTTGCGTAACCTACTCTAAAGAAAATAATCTTGGATCCTTAAAATATTTGATGCAAAATACTCCATGTTGATTGTTCATATTTAATATGGTAAGAAAACTAAACAATAAATAAATGATTCTAGTGTGATATTCTACAAAGATATGTGTTAAGTGTAAATTTTTGTACTATTTTATTATCATCAAATTTAGTGAAAATATGATGTTTTAATTGTTGTTGCGTTGAAAAATCTTAGGAAAAAGTAAATTCTCAAGTTTTTATCCAGCGTCGCAATGTTATCATCCACAATGCCTCAACGCAATATTCAAACATTATAGCATCAGTTGCTCTAAACTTTTTAGGAAAATCAACACCCCAGCAAAACTAAGATCAACGTCGCAAGCCCATAATGCTATAGTGCATGAAATTGACATTACAGTGCTCTCTGCTTGACTTTGGAGCATCGAAGCGCCAAACCATATAACGCCACAGTGTCGAGGAGCACTTCAAGCACCACAATGTTAAACTTTTCAAGCATTACAGTGGAGCATTTACTGATTTGAAGAGCCACACTGATTCAATTAAAAGTCACATTGATTTAGCCAAAAGACACATCGGGTCAACCTTGCTGCTACGGCGAAGCAAATATTTCAAAAATGAGGTGCTAGTTCATTTATTAATGTCGCAGCGCTACCATGATGAGCACAATGGGGCCTGAGGCCATTTTTTAATTTAGTATAATAAAATTTCAATTCATTTGCATTGGAGAGTGATATATATGTTGCATATCTGTTTTTTAGAAATAGAATTTTGATGATGGAAATACAAAAGTTAATTGAAACGGTTCAAAGCAATTTTAAAGGAATTGAGTAAGGAAACAAACACAGTTGTTCAACTAATCAACATAAACATAACATAACAAACTAGAACAAAAAAAACAAACTAGTACATCTACTCCCCCTTTTGATATCACAAAAAGGAGGAGGAAAAAAATTGAAAAATAGGAAAGGACAAAAACAAGGAAAAATAATATCACAAAAAAACATACTAAAAGAAAGATGGGTCCTGATCATTCGAAGGAGGAGGAGGTGGTGGTGGCTGCTAAAAGTAGCTAAACAGAGTGGTGAACTGTGCTCCAAACCAGGCCATATCCTGATCCTGTTGTTGCTGCTGGTGTGCAACATATGTGTCAAAATGGGCTAAGTCTTCAGCATGTGCTGCTTGAAATGGGCTAAGTCCTCAGAATGTTGCTTCTCATGTGCAGTAATGAAAGTCTCGAAGCGTGCCTCCCACTGGTTGAATCGCTCGACCAGCTCATCTAGTTGAGAGTGCTGGCGAAGTGGAGCAAGTGTAGGAACAGGTAGGGAAGCCTCCTCCTCCTCAGCCCCCTGAGCTTCCTTATCCCTTAGGTGGAGATGAGTACTATGAAGGATGTTGAAGGAATTATTTGAGTAGAAGGCGGGCTGATAGTTGGGAGGAGCAGTATATTGGAGGTTATATTTGGATTCTATAACATATGCAATGATATGTCTAGGGTAAGATTTGGCTTCCTCCTATGACCTGGATCTTGAATTATAGTTAAGTGCTCGATGTAGCGAAAGATCAGGTCGGTTGCATTGAATTCTCGATGGGTCAAAATGTAAAAGGTAGTGATTGAAAGAAGAAGAGTGATATGAACTCTATCCCCAGCTTTTGGAATAATGGAGGTGCGAAGAATATGCTAAATTGTCCTAGCATCTTTGAGTAAGGTGCTAGTCTCTCCAATACAAAAGTGAGCATTAGAATTTCTAAGAAAATGGTTGGCATGGGCCCAATCATAATCAGGATCAGAATATAGGGTATGAAGTTTATCCCCTATGGTGAAAAATTATGAAAACTCTTGGTAGTCCTGATATGTGATCTCGACGGGACATCGAGGCACATATGACCCAAGAACAGTGAAGGAAGAATTAATTCGGAGGCTGATGAAGAACTCAAGGAGAAGTTCAGAATTGAAAGGGATTACAATGATAAGAATGAAGTACAGAGAGGTGTGAGAGAACAAGTCAAGTACCAGATAAGATAGATGGTTTGGGTTGACGGACCGGAAGATAGTGATGCTGGCCATCATGTATTGTTGGTAGGCAGCTTGATTGTCCACCTCCGTGAATCGAGAGTCTAGAGTTGCCCTCGAGGAACTTCCAGAAAGATTATGAGATCGCTTCCCTCCTGCCATGATTAGAGAATAGAGCACTAGAAGAGGAGCATAAGAAGTTTTGAGGAAATTTGAGTGAAGAAAACGGCTGAACAGCTTGATTTAAATAGAATTGGCTCAATCGTCTAGGACGATCACATATTCATACAGGATGATCAGGTACAATAATAGCGTCCAGGCCAATTGGTCAAAAAGGCGGTCGTAGATTCTTTACCCCCAAGCTCTATAACCATATGGGATGAGTTGACAGGTGGGCAAAGGTAGGATTTTATTAGATTCTTTACCCTCAAGCTCTATAACCACTTGGGATAAGTTGGTACACAAGTTCTTAGCTAAGTATTTCACGCATTCTAAAATTGTAAAAATTAGAGATGATATTACGTCCTTTACCTAATTTAAAGGAGTGTCAATTTATAGAAGTTAGTAAATATTCAAGGAGATTTTTAGGAAATGTTCTCACCATGTCCTATTTAATTGGTTGGTTATTCAGACCTTTAAAATGGATATGTAGGATCCCTTAGGTAAATCTTTGATGCTTCAGATGAAGTATCATTAATATATAAAACCTTTGATGAAGCCTATACATTAGTTGAGAAAATGACAACAAATAATTTTCAATGGCCTTTTGATAGGATAAATCCTAAAAGAGTAGCTGGTGTTTATGAATCTAGGCATTTATTTATTTTGATTAGCAGGTAGCTAGAATTTCAAAAAGTTAAATAATTTTGGAATCAGAACAAGATCACTTATGCATAGAATTTACACCACTCCTATAGTAAATCTTAGACATTCAAGTGCCACAATACTTAACATCTTAGTGTTGTAGTGTTACCCCTCATGTTTTGATTAAAATAATTAGTTCATAAGTAGGAAGACACATTGGAAGTGATAGTAAATCAAACAAAAATTTAATTACAAGATCAATCTATATCCCTTAGAAATATAAAAATTTAGATAGGGCAACTTTCTAGTTTTATTAATAACTAGAAATTAGAAGAGCAATGCAATAAGATCCAGCTTTAGAGTGGGATTGATTTTGGAGACCCTTAAAAGGACAAAGATCAACCTCAAAAGAATATGGTATAGAAGAACACTTAGGAGTTGAATCTCATACTCAACAACCTGAACCAATCAAAAAATTTGTGAAACTTATTAGGAAGGTTGTAGAGAGACCACCACCACCCTTTCCCTAAATATTAAACAACTAAAACTTGGATAAAAGCAATTCTTGAAGTTCTTAGAAGTATTTAAAAAGTTAACCATAAACATATCCTTCTCTGAAGCCTAGAGTATATGCCTACATATGCTAAGTTCATAAAGAATATAATGAATAAGAAATTGAAGTTATGAGAGTTTAAAACAGTAGCTTTAACTAAGAAGTGTAGTGCTATCATTCAAAAGAAACTTCTAGAAATGAAAGGCCCTAATAGCTTCACCATTCCTATGATTTTAGGAGATAAATTCTATAGTAAATTCCTTAATGAAAAGAATAGATATAATTTTAGAGTTGATTTTAAAGAAACCGTAGTGGAGAGCTTCAAAGAAGATTTGATAGAGGAAAAATCTTTGGAGAAAGATTTGGAGAGAAAATATGAGGGCTTAGGTGAATCTGTTCAATCCAATGAAGATACTACTGTGATATTTAGGGAAATGTTTGAGGCTTTAGATATCTTATCTTTGGGTAAAACTCTAAGACCATCTATAGAGGAAGCCCTTATTTTAGAGCTTTAGGTTTTACCTAGCTAACTTAAGTATGCCTTTTTAGGTCAAAATCAAACTTTACCTGTGATAATTTTTGCAAACTTAGAAAAAGAATAAAAAGGAAAGTTGATTAGGGTTTTGGGAGATTATAAGAAAGCTTTTGGATGGAATATAACTTATATGAAAGGAATTAGCTCCATGCTCTATATGCATAGGATTTTAATGGAGGAAAATTCTATACCAAAAGTTCATCCTTAAATAAGTCTAAAGCCATCTATAAAAGAAGTTGTCAAAAAAGAGATACTTAAATGGTGAGATGCAAGAATTATTAATCCCATTTTAGATAGTGCTTGGGTGAGTCCTATACAATCCTAACAAGGGTGGATTTACTGTAGTGTCCAATGAGCATAAAGAAATAATCCCTATTAGGATAGTCATAGGTTTGAGACTTTGTATAAACTATAGGAAGTTGGAACAAAGCCACTAGAAAAAATCATTTTTTCTTACTTTTCTTTGATCACATGTTGGATAGGTTGGCAGGATATTCATTCTATTGTTTTCTAGATGGATACTAAGAGGACCACTATATTTCTATAGCACCTGAGGATCAAGACAAAACAATTTTCACCAGTCCTTATGGGACATTTACCTTTAGAAGAATGACTTTTAGTATATGTAATGCCCTTCTACTTTTCAGAGATATATGATATAGATATTTGTAGATTTGATTAAGTTCACCATTGAGATTTTTATGGACGATTTTTCTGTGTTTGACACTACTTTTGATTCCTATCTTAATCATTTAACCAATATACTTAAAAGATGTATGGAAACCAATTTGGTGTTGGATAAAATATCAATTTATGGCGACTAAAGGCATTATTTTAGGGTACAAAATTTCTATGGAATGACTAGAGGTGGACAAAGTAAAGGTTCAGGTGATAGAAAAATTGTGACCCCCACTTCAGTTAAAGGTATTAGGAACTTCCTTGGATATGAAAAAAAAGATGTTCCTTTCATTTTTGACACTCACATGTTTAAATGCTTTTAAGACTTTGAAATATTATTTGATCACTACACCTATTATTATCGCTCTTGATTGGTCCTTATCTTTTATAGTCATGTGTAATGTAAGTGATTTTGTTATAGGTGTTGTTCTTGGCCAAAAGCAAGATAAGAAAATTTATGTTATATTTTATACTATCATAACATTGAATGTTGTACAATATAATTATACTACTATTGAAAAAGAACTACTAGCTATTGTGTTTACTTTTCATAAATTTGATATTATCTAATTAACACAAAAATAATAGTATACACCAATCATTCTACAATCAAATATATGACAAAGAAGGACACCAAACCTATATTGGTCAGGTGAGTTCTTTTTCTACAAGAATTTGATGTAGAAATTTTAGGTAGAAAAGTAACTCAAAAATCAAATTATTGATCATCTTTCAAAACTTTTAAATGAATAGCCTACATCTAATGAACTTTATATTAATGAATTTTTTCCTAATGAACATCTATTTTCTTTGCATTTGAGTAGATTGCCATGATATGCTGATATTGTAAATTTTATTATTATTGGTGTATTTTCATTTGATATATCTTCTAATCATAAAAGAATTTTTTTACATTATGCTAAATACTATTTTTTGGATGAACCTTAGTTATTGAATGCTTGTAATGACCAAATCATTAGACGATGTGTCCCTGAGGAAAAACATAGAACCTATAATTAGGGAATTCCATGATTCCCATTATGGAGGTTGTTTTAGAGGATTTATAATTGCTTCTAAGGTTCTCCAATCAAGATTTTCTTGGCCTACATTATTTAAACATGTTCATGAACATGTTACGAAGTGTGATTAATGTTAAATAGTAGGCAATATTTTTAGAAGTCACATTACATATATAATATTATACCAACTAAACTCTTCCTATTCAATTTCTCCCTTTAAGGGGTCACATGAACATTTAAAGACTTTTATATATCTATTGCATTTGCCACAAAAGCCTTAATCAAATTATTTATTGAAAAGTATGTGCAGGAAAAACTAACCAGTGAAAATTTGATTTCACATAGTCAAAATATTCAAGATAAAGCGTACAATAACATATTAAAAGTTATATGGTGAAAACTTCATAAAATATGAGAAAAATATATTTTAATTCATAACTTTTTATAAAACCATTGGAATTGAAATATGAGATAAGAGTACATAAGTCTACATTGCACTCTATAATATCCTAAACAAGCTAAAGTATTGGCCACCAAAACCCATCTCCCTCTTTCTATTTCATCTCTTCTCCTCCCCTTCTCCTCATTTCTTCTCCAGTAATGGGTTGGAGTAAAATGAAAATGGCATATGGTTTAAGAAAATTTAATATTTTAAATTTATTATTTTAACCTAATCCCACAACGCTCAGCTTCCTAATGGCACTACACTCCCAAATTCTCCCATAATCTTTCCACTTGAGCCTCGAGATCTCAGCATCATTGCCCAGCATCGCAGGACATACTTGTTTCCCTCCATTCTTTAGAGAGCTTAATGTTGCGGCGCTGGTAATCTCCATGTCGCAACACCCACAAAGTAATTTTTTCACCTTGGATTTTGACTTCTCCAATCAACTTCTTAACTTATTCAAGACTCCTTTAAACTCTCTAAGACCTATAATTACTAATCAAATTAAAAATAATGATCAAGTATAAATTACCCATGTTTTTTATAATGGATATTACAAGCATGCCCTCCTAAAAAAGGTATCATATCATGTCTCTGCCAACCTAAAATAGCTCATTAAATAGCCAACCTTTCTCACATGCACATATTTCACAATATATATGCATGCATATTTAATATAAATTATTTTTCCATATTTTAATACAATTGTCATATATCAATATTGTATGAAAATTTAGCTCACTTTTATAGAGATCAAGTATGAATGAACCATGTCAATACCTATTAAAATATCAATATGATCATATCAAAATGAGCAGAATTAGTTCATAAACAATACATCGAAAGGTATATAATAATAATTTTCAAGAAATTCAAATATCACTTCTTTTACATATTCAGATCAATTTAAAACACAATAATTCAATAAAACTTAATATCACAAATTAAATAGGGAATGATAACCTACACATAGAGGAATATTTTTTCTAATTGGCACAACAGATGGAACCAACTTCACAACCTCTATAACAACCCCATAACAAAATATGGAAATTATTTTAAAAGGAAAAATAGAAAAAGATTTAAATTTTTGAAAACTCTGTAACATTGCAAAAATGGGTAGAGCAGCACCCTGTCACTACTAGTCCTAGGAATATTGGAAATTAATTGAGTGCAATGGCGTCTGGGGGCATTGTGGCGGCATAGCCCTTTTTACATGCAAGTGTCACGTTGTCACCCACTAAAATGAGTTTTTATATATTTTTAAATCCAAAACTTGCTATTTCACTTCCTCATTTTCTTCATTGTTGTTTATTGTCGTGGAATGATAGAAAGAAGGGGTGTAGGGGACGAGGAGAGAGAAAAGAGAAATCTAATTTTTGGCCATTGGTTTGCTTAGTTGCTTTTACAAAATGTATTTATATCATTGTAGATGACTTTTGTACTATATCTATTTTAAAAAAAAAATTATTTCTACCATCTAATTTTTGCCAAATTAGTTTTTATTATATTTTCTCATGATTTAGTAAACTTCCACATCATAACTTGTGTTATAGTGTAGAACTAATTATTCTAGTCATTTTGACTGATTGGTTTTTATTTTTATCGATTAAAACTAAACTTATTGCATTTTAAATCAATTGAATTGAAATGGAAATATTAGCATTTTAAGATGAATATACTATCAATACAAGTATAATGAATGAATTATGGCATGTGGATGAGTGATAGATAGTTTCTATTTCTTTTATATCAAAATTTTAATTGTATGAAAATAAGTAAATGTTGGTTTCTCCCTCTTCCTTCTCTTATCTTCCTCTTCTCCTTTTTTTACCCATTCTTCTTCACCTCTCAACCAAATTAGGAATAGCATGGGGTTAGGGAGAGTGGATTTAGAAAAATATATAAAAACTATAAAAAGTGGCCAGTGTTGTGTTCCTACATCACCCAATGTTGTTGTACTCCTAAGAATTTTATATCTCTAGAAATCTCCCTTATCTAGTGAAATTATTACATGCGGAGTCTAAATGTAGCTCCGCATCCAAACTCTAATGAAATCATGACACATAGATAATTAATATAGATTTATTATTTTATTTTTCTCTTGTGAGCCCAATCTACTTAGCCCATTGGTAGTAGTTTTAACTTTTTGAAAAAAAGTATTCACTATCCCATTCAAATTTAGGGTTTATGGTTGATGCTCCTTTATAAAAGCTCCCCAAAAGTTAGGATTTTAGCTCAATAACTTTTACTACCTATTGAGAAAGATAAAATGAAGAATGGCCAATAAAGATGAAGACTTGTTTAGAGAAGGATGTTACATTATTCGAGCATATGACATGCCCACAAGACATAAAAGCCAAAAGGCACGTGGTATGCAAACGTTTAAGATGACTTGAAGTTAAAAGAATTGCAACCAACCATGGAGAGTTAATGGTATTAAGTGGATGTTAATTTAGTTGGAGATATTATAGGTTTCAACTTATCAATAAATTTCATACTCCTCCCAACTTTGTAGAGCTTTCTGTAATAACACACTATATACAAGTTTATAGACAATTAATACATAGTCAATATGTATTGATTGCATGATTCCCCCTTATACAAGTTTTATATTGATTGTCTATAAGCTGTGTATTAACTATATACAAGTTGTGTATTTATTGAGTAACAATTTCTAGGCATTATGTATAAGCTATGTATTGACTATATAATGATTATGTACAAGCTATATATTGATTGTATATTAACTGTGTATCAATTGTGTATTGATTGTATATAAACTATAAATAAGCTATGTATTAACTATATATTAATTGTGTATAGATGTGTGATAGCTTGTACACACTATATACAAGATGTGGATTGATTATATATTGACTATGTACAAGTTATGTATTGACTATGTATTAATTGTATATCAGTTGTGTATTAATTATGTATTGATTGTGTACTAATTTTATAGTGATTATATGTTGATTTTGTATAAACTATATATTGACTATGTATAAGCTGTTTATTGACTATATATTGATATGTGACAACTTGCACACTATGTGTATTTACTATATATAAGTTGTGTATTTACTGTATACCAATTATGTATTGGTTATATATTGACTGTGTATTAACTATGTACAAGCTATGTATTGACTATATATTAACTGTGTACAAGCTGTGAATTTAATGTGTATTAATTGAGTAAAGTTGTATATTATTAATGTATTGATGTGTGATTTGGTTGTCCAAGAAGGGTCTTGATTTGAATTCCCAAATAAAAATTTGAAAATTAGATAACATAATAGGTTATACAGCTATGATTAGGTTTATAGTGTATGAAGTTGGATATTGGAAGGGTCAAACAATTATAGAAAGCCATCATCATGAACTAGCTAGGCCAGAAGACAGACATCTACTAAGATATATAGGAATATGGGTGATGAAAAGTATCATTTTTTAAATCAATAATAGAAGCCGGGATAAGAAATGTTGATGCATTTTCATACCTTGCCGATGAAGTTAGAGGTATTAAAAATGTTAGACCCTAAGAGGCATGCATATAATTATATTTTAAAAACGAAAGGAGCAATGTTTGAATATGAGGACACTAATTCATTAAGTTAACTATTTAAATATAGATAAGTCGATGAAAATATGTTTGCATGAGACGTTCAAATTAATGAATTTAATAAATTATTGAATTTTTTTGGTTTATGGGATTGGGAGGATATATTATGAATACTTTGGAAATGTGGTAATTTTTGTATTAGCAATAATCTTAATAATAATTTATTCTATGCACCATTTATTATAGTTATTAATTATTGGTAGAATATTCTACTTAGAGTGGCCTTTATGTCAGAGGAAATAATTGAATCTTTTATGTGGTTGTTTAAAACATTTATATAATAATGGGTAATAAATATTCAATAATAATATTTATTAATTAGGATCAGGAAATGATTATAGTCATATAAGTTACATTACCTCAAATCTAATATAGGCTATGCCAATAGAACATCTTTAAAAGATTCCATCAAAAGTTTGTTGCTTAAATAGAAACAATAAAGTCAGAGAATTATTTCATAAGTATTTGAGTAAATGTGACTCTGAGGAGGAGTTCGAGAAAATATGAACTGAAATTATCATAGAAGAGAGCCTCCATAGTCATGATTGTTTGAATGAGCTTTATAGGATAAGGAATAAGTGGTCAATAATATTCAATAAAGATTATTTTAGCATGGACATTCTATTAACACTGCATAATGAGCCTACTAACAAAGTGTATCATGACATTTTGAAGCCAACAAGTTCTATAATTGATTATTTTTTTGGCTTACAGAGTGTGATGATGACTTGAAGCCATAATGAACATTATGAAGGTTATAGATGTAGACAGTTCAAAATAGTACATTTAATAAAAAGTAGCTCAATACTAAAGCAAGCAGCTCAATTTTATTTAAGAAAATTATATTAATTTTTTAAAGAAGAATTTTTATAGGGTTTGGGTTGAATTTGTATAGACAATGCCTCAAGTGATCCATTAAAGTTTTTTATCAAGAGCTTAGAGAATAATGACTAGTCGATCATTTGGACTATTCATTTTGATGTAAAAGGGGGTATTATTCAATGCACCTGTGGGGAGTTTAAGACAATGGGTTTATTATATTTTCAATGTATAAGATTTATAAGGCGATGGTCAGTAAGAGCTAAGAAAGATATATATGTTGGCCGCATATTTACAGGTTTAGAAAAGTCATATGAGGTAGGCAGTGGATAAATATTTAGAAATCATATTAGCAAATTTTCATATAAAATTACTGCTCGTACATAGAGCAATAAAGAGGTAGAACATTATGTGTTGGTTGCAATGAAGGAGATGGTTGAAAATAAAGAATTGATCCTTGATGACAAATGAAAGAATCACAAGTTAATAGGCAATACATAGGATGCCATTACTAAATTTAAAGATTCACTAAAGTGTAGGTCTAAAATATCTCTAATGCAAGGTTGAAGGGCCACTATAAAAACAAAAAGAAGTCTAAGAGTAAGATTTAACTTACATACTAATTGATTTTCATTATATATTTCGAGACAATGTATGTTTCACTGAGCTTAGTTTTTTTCAACAAAACAATCTATCATGAAGGTACATACAACATAAATGTCTTCACCTTTAAGACATATCAAGTTCTCAAACATGCTTGAATACTTCAATGACGAATTAATAAATGGGAAACAACCAGTCAACGGGGCCTGAGTACGCGAGGATGATGATGAATATCATTGCTTTAGAGCAATAATTGCATTAAATTTAAGCATAATGAGTGTTGGTTAAATTAAAATAATTTATTATAATAATTGATGTTTCTGACATTCTTCATTCATTGCAATAACATGAGTTTATTTAGTTCATTATGTCATTTTATTAAATATGTGTATTCATTGTGTATTAACTACGTATTAACTAACTTTCAACTGAGTATTAATTGTGTATCAATTTTGTATCGACAGTGTATCTAATGTGCATTAAGAAATAAACTTATAAGTAATAATTTTTTGATACACTATCAAGATAACTTCACTGAGTATTAATTGTATATTAATTGAATATTTACTATATATTGTCTTTGTATCAACAATGTATTGACTGTGCATCGATTGTAATGATTGATGGTTAAATTAAATTAGTTCATTGTAATAATTGATGGTTCAAACATTCTTCATTCATTATAATAACATGAATTTATTTAGTTTATTCTATCATGTTATTGAACATGTATATTCACAATGTATTAACGTTGTATTGATTATTTTTCAACTACATATTAATTGTATATCAACAATATATCGAATGTGCATTAAGAACTAAATTTGTAAGAAATAAAATTTTTGATGCACTATCAAGATAACTTTACTGCGTATTAATTATGTATTAAATGTATATTTATTATGTATTGATTGTGTATCGACTGTGTATCAATTTTGTATTGAGTGTGTACTATTATGTATTGCATTTTTGAAATTAGGTTTTACATATTTCAATTTCTAAGCAATTTTTGTTCATTTCATGCTTTATTAATCATTTTTCAATTATGAATTAAATGTGTATTGAATGTACATTAAGAATTGAACTTATACGGAATAATTTTTTTGATATACTATTAATATAACTTCATTGTGTATTAACTATGTATCAACGTATGCATATTTACTATGTTTTAATTATGTATCGAATGTGTATCGACTGTGTATTAAATATGAATCGACTATATATTGCTTTTAAAATTAGGTTTCACATATTTAATTTCTAAGTAATTTATGTTCATTTAATAATTTATTAATTATTTATTAACTATGTATTAACTATGATTATATGCATGTCAACTGTACATTAACTATTTTTATATAAACTATCGATACAAATTTTTTGATATCAATATAAAGTCTACCACATGTCAATACATAGACCATCAAAAAATAAAAAGAAAAATTAATATAAGAATTCAATATTATATTATTGAAATGAATTAATATCCATATAATGATTATCTATAAAAATAAAAGTTATTTTACAGGAAAAATTAATCAAAGAATATAATATAAGCTCATGGAAATGGATCACTATTAGCATAAAGTGTATCAAAAAAGTTTATCTAATTATTGAACAAAATAAGGCGTATGCAAATTCGGCCTTAAATTTTGGCATTTATGCTTGCCAATTTTGATTTTATACTCATTTGATATTCTTTTGAAGAATAATTCTTTTCATCTATTTGCAGATGAATATTCATCAATCAACACTATTAGTGGCAAACCACAGACACCCTGAATAGGCCATAATCTTATAACACTATTAAAGGATCCCTTCATCTTAGCATATAGGTGGTTTATCTTAACAATATAATAAACACATATTAATTGACTGGCCACAAGAAAAAAATAATAACATTATGCCATGCTGCTCTCACTTGCAATGGCAAGAAGAATTTTTCTGTGTATCGATTTGGGTAAGGAATCATATAATTTCCATTTTTTTTCTTTCAGCCTCCCTGGCATAAAGGTCTAGTGATTATTATGGATGATTAGTATAAGTAGAAGAATAGATGCCTTGATTGTAACCTTCTTAACATGTTCGACATAAATATGGGTCCCATGATTATATTGCTTGTATCCCTAGAAGAAATCAAAGTAAATGGCTAACGCCTGAGTAAATAGTATTTCATAAAATTTATTTATTACGATAATACTAACCCAATGTATTGGGGAGATATATAAGAAGGGTTAGCACATGCCAGGGATAAGTTTATTCTTCAAAGATAACAATACGACAAAGGAATCCATATGGTTATTATCCAGATATTTATTTGTTATAAACTCATTAATATCACCTCTACTTATTATGATGCTCATAGAAGAGAATATTGTGTGATCCCTGCAACCAAAGTCAATACATAGTCAAGATATAGCTAATACACAGCCGATAAATAGTCAATACACAGTCAATACACAACCAATACATAGTTTATACATATTAGATACACAATTAATATGCAGTCGATGCACAATTAATACATAGTTAAAACTTTGTGTATCAATAAAAAATAACTCATACATGATTAAAATTTAATAAATGTAACTTACAAAATATAATACACAATCGATATAAAATCCATACATAGTCAAAATTTAGATGATAAATGATTAATATACAATCAATACACAGCCAATATATAGTTGATACACAATTAATATACATTTGCATACAATTAATACATAGTCAATACATATTAAACACAGTTAATATGTAGTAAATATATAAGTTATACACAATCAAATATAATATACATAAATAACATGTCAGAATAATTAAAACTTACTTGGTAGTATATTTTTCAAAATTTAATCCATAAACAATTGATTTTCCATAGTTAGTATCTCCCTGCCCTCAAATTTCATCTTTTTACTTGCATGTCTAGCAACTATAGAAAATGCATCCACCATGGTTACTGCTTTAGTTGTAGGTTCTCGTTGCATAGGTAGGGGCCTTATTTTTTTTCTTCTTCTTATCACCATTTATGAATGGTGTCTTAACAACATTTTTTTCTTTGATCTTTCCTCTTCTTTGCTTTTCCTGCTATAGCTAATGTAAGGGCTGCAATAATTAATTTATCATCGTCATCCTCCTCCTCATTCTCATGAAGAGGAACTAGATCAGGTGGGGCTTCTTCCTTTCTATCTACAAAAGGAGGAATTATATCAACGAGGGCATCCTCCTTAATTTCGACAGCAAGAGAAATTGGATCAGCTGAGGTACCCTCCTTGATGCCGATAGTAGGAGAAATTGGATTAGCTGGGGCTTCCTCCTTGATGTCCTCTACATGAGGCATTAGATCACTTGGGGTTTCCTCCTTGATGCCTATAGAAAAAGGAAGTGCATTTGCTGGGGCTACCTCCTTGATGTCAATAGAAGGAGGAATCACATCATCTGAGGCTTTTGGGTAAGATGAAGATGAGGATGCCAGAAGTTACGGGGGGAGCAAATTTACATTTAATAATATGGTGGAGGAGCTTGTATTCAATAGCATCAACATGTGTTTCCAATTGACCAAGCCTCAAGCCTAGCTTCGATTCAATATCATTGAATAGAGAATTAAATAAAGTTTGAATTATTATTAACAATTTCTCCTAGAGGCCAACCCAATCCTATTATTACTTGGAGGGGGTTTGTTGGTGAGAATGAGGGGTATGGGCTAGGAATTCATTTTGTATATTTGGAGAAGGGATTTGTTGAGGAGAATGAGGGGGCTTTGGTGTTTGAAAGGTTTGCATGACAAATTAGTCATTTAGTATGAGGTCCATTTCATCCTGAGTTACTCCCTGGAGGAAATAAAAAATTTGCACAAAAATTAGCCGATTGTTATCAAATCTCAAATCTTAGGGACATTAATTGAAATGTGCTCTAGAATAAATATTTATGTATACTTGTTTATCCCTTTTCTCCTCAAATAAATTGGAGACTTATTTGGCAGTATAACGTAAATATGTATTAGCCCACTGAAGGAAATGGGTTCTTTAGTCAGGGTTCCTTGGGGCATTTATTGAACTGTGCTCCACAAATCAAATTTGTATACACTACGGAAAACCCATTAATACCGGCGGATAAAATCCATCGCTACTATACAATATCCGTAGGAACCATGGGTTTCCGGCGTCCTTTACGGCGGAATTCCATGCACCGGTTTGGCACACATCGATAAATTTTTTGCGGCGCATATAATGCGCCAGAAACATTTCCAACACATTACAAGCGCAAAAAATGATGTTAGCCGGTGACCTTTAGACCGATAATTTCGACGACATAGGCGCCGGTAATTTGCGTCGTATAAGTCCGCCGGTATTTACCGACGGAAAGAACACCGTTGGTACGCCATAAATAACATGCGGGAATGTTTATGGTGCAAAATATGAGTTGGACAACGCCGGCGGATACGACGCCGGAAAAGGCGTCGAGACTTTCCGTCGTATGAAGAGACGCCTGTATGATCGATCAGATTCGTTGTATCGTCATTTCCGGTGAATATCCGACGCAAATTCTGCCGGAAACCTGTAGCATTGACAAAAAAAATTGCCTTCCCAGCCAGAAATCAAATTTCCACACCTGCAAA
The DNA here is from genome assembly GCF_001605985.2 of Dendrobium catenatum. Classification (NCBI taxonomy): domain Eukaryota; kingdom Viridiplantae; phylum Streptophyta; class Magnoliopsida; order Asparagales; family Orchidaceae; genus Dendrobium; species Dendrobium catenatum. Next base: position 62,921 of record NW_021318644.1, read on the forward strand.
CCTATACAAATATCTATCCACAACAGTTTATAACAATTCAACAAATGCACAATAACATAAATACTCATTAAAAGGAACTGTTCAATAGTAACAACCAACTTAAAACATCACATATTGTTCAATATTACAGATTTGAAGAAAATAAACAAGTTCATAAAATAAACTAAACTACTCTGAATCCGTGGACTCGTCCTCAGTTGGAGCTACCTCTTTTTCACTCATCTGCTCCCTTATTTTGCGCATTTCATCCAATACCTGATTGTGTTGCTCCTGCATCTGCATTTGAACCTGTGCTTTTAACTGAGCTTGCCAATCAGCTTGTGATTTCCTTACTTGTTCTAGCTCAGTTTGTAGGGCACTTATTTGTTGAGCATGCAAGGAGTCATGAGAACTGGATGTGAAGCTGGATGCAGTAGAGGAGGTCATCCCCTCGTATGCCTGAGCT